>NW_010190009.1:0-33229 GCF_000695765.1 Mesitornis unicolor | reverse complement strand
AATCATATATATATATATATATGTTTATATATTTACATATATATTTATATGTATATAAATTTAAATGAGATAAAAATGCTGCTTTTAGATTAATCACTCACTGAGGCTTTTTGCCACTACCTGCCCGGAATCTGACAGTTCAGAGAAACAAGGACAGCTTGTCACTGTGCTGCCTTAAAAAAGGTGAAGGACCCAAAGAGTGACTCCAAGTATCACAGCTGGTCCATCGCTTCTCTCCCCAAGGAACTGCTCGTAGAGTCACCTATTCCAGACCATTTGACACAGGAGACCACTGTGCCTTCTGCACTGGCTTTCAGAGCTCTGTAATACAGGAGGTGTGATGTAAGCTTGGAGTCTCACATGGAGATGTAAGCTAATTTTCCCAACATGATGTTCTCAGGAAATACAAGCAATTCAGGTAAGAGGCTACAGGTACTCCTTCTTCCCAGTTCTCACACAGGGACAGGCAGCCAGACTCAAACTGAGGTCCTGCATGAAGACTCAGTTCAGGAACTATAAAGGGAAATGGTGTAATTTCCTACTCACATAGAAATGTTTAGAAGTCTGCTCTGTCTGGACCAACACTGACTGAACAGATTCTCTCTATGTAGGAACACCTTCTACTCTTGGAGGACAGTCTATATTCTTGCACCTATGTATAGCAATACACTACATTGCCTTACTAGCCCATATGATTCTAATATTCTAAATAGTAATCTGAAATGAAAAGGAGGGTCTGCTTTTATCACTATTCTGTAGTCTGAAGACTAAGACAGAGGAAGACTGGGGAAAGAGCTACAAGGATATCTAAGAATCTAATGCTCACTAAAAATCAGTCAGAACAAGACTTCATTATATATCTTTTAATAAGGGCCCAACCAGCTTGCTTAAGACAATACAGTTCTTGTTCTGCAGTAAAGAATAAAATCTGCGAGTCCTAAGGACTGTAGAAATGTTTTAACCACAACATTATCCTTACTTGGGGCAGGATAATGAGCTGCATTGCTTTTTGAGTTCCCTTCCGGACAGATTATTTTTTTCTTTATCAATTTTACTTCTAAATTTCATCATCATAGTCCCACCTGGTTCTCATGTCATGGAAAATTAGTCTCACTTAGTTTGGACTATTCTACATGAAACAGAAGGAAACTTCTACTGTCTGCTTTCATCAAAAGAAAAAAGCCTATGAAAGTTCAAATTCAATACTGATTTCAAATATCTTGAGGAGCAGAGTCAGCTCAAGGAAATATTCCCACTTGACTCTGTTTGAAGTATACATTGTCTAACCAATTTAATTTGCCAGGCAGATTTCTGCACTCAGCCACCCTGATTTAGATCCCAGGTTGAAAATTAGGACTCTGGTAGACACTGGCACACACATACCCACACTCCAGACCTGTCAAGCTCCAATCAGCTGATGCAAAGCACTAAAATCTGGAAATAGGAATGGAAATGAAAAGAAAAATGTATTTGTGGTGAGGATAAAAAAAGGATAGAATGCCACCACAGGCATGGAAAAAAAGTGAATAAGTGGAATGTTTAATGAGTGTAGAAATATTGATCTTGGAATAAACAGATTCCCTCCTCCTCCTACACATGAAATAAGTGTTATTTTGAGCAGTAATAGGCAATCTTCCATGTAACGTGAGGTGTCTGGTGGAGGTTTTCAACACTTCCAGATTGAATGGAAATATTAAGAACAATCCTACGTATTTATACATATTTGTTCCCCAAGATAAAAGAAAGCAGATGTTACCCAGCGGAATGTATTGCAAGTTGTCTGGGGGAACTGACCACAGGGCACAAGGCTGGCCTCAGAGTTTTTGGATGGGGTAGTAGAACTGGTTCTCCTATATTTGTGTAGATGGTCTTTATGAAGATAAAACATGTTTTTACTATTCCCATGCTCTGCTCTGCTGTGGTGAAGCATCCATATTGAGCATGATAGATATTCCCCGGGCTTGCAAACAATCTGTGTTTTTTTAAGCTAGCACCACAATGAAGTGGGCTCCAGCTCCAGATTTTAACTTTAAATGCCAACCACTGGCAATACCTCCATTATTCCTCAGTTTAATGGGTTCTCTGTGAGGCTTTAAGCAAGGACTGTAGCTATAAGAAAGGATCAGATAAATCCAAAAGCTGTGACTCGGTATCTATTAGAAACAGACCGGTAACACAAAAACACTCGAAAAGTTTCTTTACTTTAGTGAAGACATAATCAAGGCAAAAACGACTGAAGACTAGTTTTCCAGAGGCCAACCACTGTCCTAGGAGAAATTAATCCTAGCATGATATTTGTTCATCTTACTATCTGGTTAGTCATCTCCAGGGTTGATAAAGGAGATCAGTGCCCATGTTGCTCAATCTATCTTTAGTTTTTCTGCTGGAGCTCTGGCTGTGGATCCCATTTATGATCTGCTCACTTGTGGAATGGGGCTGAGACCACCAATGCATTTCACAGGGGCCAGTGAACAGCTGTTGGATGGGAATGCATTTCCATCACCAGTTTCAAGCTGTCTTTTGGCACCGAATGTATAGAGCATCTTGGATTATCGGTCTCTTGCTTTTTTGCATACACAGTATTGGGAACATAATTTATCTGCTCTGAAAGGCTAGGAAATTCATAATCACAGGAAGAAACTGCACTTTGATTTTGCCTGACTGGTGGAAAGGCAAGCGCTATGAAGAGGAAGACTGGGAGACAAGTAGGTGGAGCAGGAACAGAATACAGTACATTGTCACTGTCTTGCTGGTGGGTATGACAAATGAAAAGGCAGCAGGAGAACAGAAATAGGTCTGTGCTGCTGTCTGACAACCTCAAACACTCCAGGATTTTTTAATGAATAGCATCAGGATTCTGACTCTGGAGTATCTCCCTGAAAGAATGGCACAGTAAAAACAGCAACACAGAACTGAGCAAACACATGATTTCTAACTGTCATGGATTTAGTAGATGACCTACAGAGAAGCAAGTGGGTGACTGACACATCACTTCTGTCTACCCTGATTTCCCCATTTGTAAAATGCAAAGTGTGCTGAGCTGCACTTTGCAAAGATAGAGCAGCTATCTTTGCAACATGTGCTTTGAGACTGACATACAAAACGTGCCAGATGAGAAACTGAAGAGCTGAGGGTCCCCTGGGTTCAGATTCCAAGGCCTCAATAGCACAGCAGTGGGAAGAATGTTGCAGCAACTGAACAAGCCTATTAATATTCCTGCCTGAGTGTATTAATCATCCCATTGTGAAGAAAACAACACTTCACTTTAGAAGAGAAACCACAGGCTTGTCGCGTATCACTCATTTGTCTTACTGGTGTTAGCACTCTTTCAATTAGCCTGGATTTCAAAAGGTCTTTTTTCTTTTTCTTCTTTCTTTTTTTTTTGTTTTGTTTTGGTTTGGTTTAGAAGCTTTAAATGAAAAAAAAATGGAGCCATACCAAAATCTAGTCCCAATAAAACACAGCTGAACCAGGCATTTGCTTTGAGCTGAGTTTCCCTCACTGAGGTTCTTTATACTTCTCCTCTCTGGCAGTGTCAGGGAGCCAGAGAGAACAAGGACAGTGCAGTGACACAGGCAGACAGAATCAGTGAGTGTGCGCTGCCTTTGCTTTCTGCATATAAGAATAGAGATTCATTTTTTATATGCTGGGGGAGTATACGTTCAAGTGAATCAGAGGGAAGAAATCTCTGATTTCAGGGTGACCTAAGAGAAGAGGGGGCAGGGAATCAGTTTATATCTCTACATGCAAAGGAGGAAGGAGCTGAATATACTTGGTTCTTTAGTCAGAAGGTGAGGTCTTGTTTACCCTGATAAATTCAAGAAAGGCTGGTGCTAGAGTAGGTTCATGACACCAGAGATACAAAGGAAGCGACACTGGATTAGTGCACAACTTTATAATCTCAGCCACTTCGAGGCATTTCTCAGACAACCCAGAAAGGTATGGTAAACCAGGCAAGTTGCTGCAAGACAAAGGTACAATGCCGTAACTGGCCCTTCTCTGCACTGTCTGCTCAGCTGCACACTTCCACCCTCTAGTAAGTACTTCCCTCTGCTGCTCAGACCACACCTTGAGTACTGTGTCCAGTTTTGGTCCCCGCTGTACAAAAAGAGATGTGGGCAGGTTGGGAAGGGTCCAGAGAGGGGCAAGAAAGATCAGAGGACTGGAAGAGCTGCCGTATGAAGAAAGGCTGAGAAAACTGGGCCTGTTCAGCCTTGGGAAGCGAAGGCTTAGCCGAGACCTTATTACCATGTACCAGTACGTAAAGAGTGGCTACCAAGAAGATGGAGACTCCCTTTTCACGAGGAGTCACATGGAAAAGACGAGGGGCAACGCACACAAGTTGCTTCTGGAGAGATTCCGACTGAACTCCAGAAGAAATTTTTTCACCATGAGGTCAATCAGACATTGGAACAATCTCCCAGGGGAAGTGGTGAATTCCCCTACACTGGTCAGTTTTAAGAGCCAGCTTGACAGGGTGCTGACTCATCTCATTTAACCTATGCTTTTACCTTGAGAGGTTGGACTGGATGATCCTTGTGGTCCCTTCCAACCTGGGATTCTGTGATTCTGTGATAAGTATGAAGTACCTGACCTCTACTTAGCATTTCCTGCAGAGCAAGAACATCTCCAGAGGCAGTCAGGCAAAATGGACAGCACTGCCAAAAGTCACATTTTCGGTTCTGTTTGGGGTTCCCTGTTTGGTCCACCATGCCTTAAATCACTCAGAAAATACTCTAAATAACTAAGGATGACACAGCTTGATACTCCTGACAGCCAAAGTTAAAACACGAGCAGGAGCACTTCCCCACTCAGCAACTCATTGTGTCTTCTTTTAATTTTTTACTGAAGAAGACAAACAGCAGCATACACCATTAAGAGCCTGATTCTGTTGTCTTTTACACTTCTGTGTTCATTCAGCCTAGGGCAAACCAGATAGAAGTTTCTACCAGCTTTAAATTGCACTGTTTCACATTTTATACTTCCTTCCTCTGCAACTACGTCTGTGACTACAGAAAAGACAGAATCATCCATCATCTCACACAGATTCTGTCCCCTACTGTGATCCACAGTATGATGTTAACTCTGAGTTACTGTTAGGTTTTAATCCACCTCACTCTCTCCTTGTTTTTCATCCACCCTGGGATCTCAGTGCTGACATTTCCTGTCTTTGAATTTCTGAACCAAAAAATTCTGAACCAAAACCTTCTGAACCAAAAGTTACATCTCAGACCCATTCAAGGGTTTTCTGCAGCACTGGACAGGATTTTTGTTGATTATCGTCTCACAAGCTTGATCTGCTGAGATAATTTACACTGCATCTGCACCCAAGATCTCAGCTATGGACAAGCCATCCTTTTTTAGCATGGTTTAGGCCCTTTTCATGGCAAGTGAGCAGCGTAAGGCCAGCCCAAGTGCATGCCTTTGAGGGAACAGTCTAGAGGAGTAAGCAACATAAACTGCTCTAAGGGCACAATTTGCATTTCAAACAAGCAACAGCCTCAGATCATTCAAATAAAAACCCACGTTATCAGAACTGAGAAACAGAAGATCTTTTTATTACCTACTCTGCACTCACAAACAGATCCCTCCTTTCTCATCCTCACTCCATTTTATATGTAGTCCCAGCTTCCCACACACACGCACAGACACATACACCTTTGATCCTTGCTAGATACGAAAATCTGCTGGACTGCATCCCCCTTCCTTCACACTCCTGTACACTAAAGCATTCTCTTTTGCCCCACAAAAAAATACCTTCCCAATCACAGTCTCCTTTTTTCTCTTGCACAGATACACAGTGAGAATGTATTATCTCCCAAAAGTTATCTTGGAACAGCAGATAACCTCTCCAACCACAGACTGCTCTACCTCTAGGACCCAAAATCCACCAGCTGCTTTCTGCAGCCAACAAAATTTCTTCTCTGGCATATACATACCCTCCTGCTTCATGTAAACAGACCAACAGTCCCCCTCTACCTTCACAGTCCTCGGTGCTCACAGATACACACATATGTACACACACACGGACACACATGTGCAGATGCATACACAAATACTTCAGGAGTTAAACAAACGGCCACATTTCCAGCTAGTGAAATGGTCATTGCTCCACCGAGGTCAGCACTTGTTTCAGTACAGGTGCTACATTCCAGAGAGTGACACAGGCTGCGAAACACATTTGATCACAATGCAGTCTATTTTTGGTTACTCAGTTCCTTTAGCATACAGAACTTGCTACAAGGTGCCACTCAAAGTGAATAAACACAAGAATCTTTTGGAAATATAGAAAAGGCTTCCCTCTCCTTTCTTCTGCCTTTCTTCCCTTCCTTCTCTCCATCAGCACAGAGCGTGCAGGGAGACATCACAGACCCGACTTCACTGAAATTCCCTGGAATTCATGGAGAGCCATAGACAGTTCTCAGAACTCCATTCCACAGCACTTGTGTGGTCTGCTCTCGTTAGAAAAATTATCTCCCTGAACCCTGCCTCTCTCACTCTCATCAGCCCTGTATGTCAGAACCTAGTAGCACTGGCTGACTTGTAATTATTTTTTACTGTGCTGCTTTGTCTGCACTAATCCTTTGAAAGTAGCTTTACTGCACATCTGAAATATTATGATGCTATAAAACCTCTGTAATATTTATAAATCCCTTAAGACATCATAAAGAGAGAAAAAAACCTCCCTACAGAGTTCATCTAGCATAATTATATATACATTTCCCTCTGATTAATAAAAAATGATCACTTCCTTATGTAAAGATATTCTTCAGCTTTCTTTCATTAAGGCTATTTTTTTCTTTCCATTTTAAATCTGTTTCATGTGTCCCTGTATAGTAAGGTACCTCAGAAGATATTTTCCCAAAACAAAAGGCACAACAAAAAGAACCACCACAGAGAATAGTCAGTTGGACTGGGAGTGAAGAGACAGAAGTCTCTCACTATATTTTCACATATCCTAACTTAAGCAACTTCACCACAGAATTTCTTGAAATATTTTCAAACATCAAGCAGTGTGGTATGTCATTGAACTAAATAGGAGGGAAGAAAACCGGTAAATACAATTTTTTAAAAGATGGGGAAAAGAAAACCTAAGACCCAGCACTTGCCCTCCACCCCACAAAAGGGCTGTCTTAGACTTTAGTGAAGCTGATTAAAGGGAAACCTGTGAATCCACAACTGAAGAGGCATAATCAGCACGGGCACTGCTCACTTCTGAAACAGTGGTGAAGAATACGATTAGTGGCTTGCATGCTCAGTGTGAAACCACAGACACTGGGCTTGCACTGACTGAAACTGGAACCTCATTTTGCGCGCGGATTTTAGAAATTATTTTGAATGTGGTTTTATCCTGCTCAGAAAAGCACTTGGATCACATTCATCACCTGCTTAAATGGGTTCAGGTCTGAACTAAGCTCTGAGAAAGCTTTTCATACACAGCTCCAGTGTTCTCCAGATTCAAATATTCCATAGCCTCAGGGAGCCACTGGGGAGCATTACCTTAAGACAACCTGAAAAGGACCTGCAAAAAGGAGAAAAATAAGGAAAGAAAATAACCAGGTTTTTTAATATATTGTTTTAGTCATTCGTCTGAATTTGCAGATGACAAAGACAGAGCCCAGTCTGTCCACTGCTTCTTAGGCAGGAGTTCTTCTTTGCTCCTTGGAATCACATCAAATGCCCCTTTGGTGCAGAGGTGGCTACTGGAGTCTCAGAGCTAAAAGGCAACCGTGAGCAAGGCAAAGACGAGAAATAGAAATCTCTGCAGTACTTCCTGCTTTTCCCTGTGGTCTCAAGAGCAAGACAGTTACAATTACAGAGACATCCCTTATTCTCATTCCCCATCACACCGCAGCAGACCTTAGCACTAATTAACACCAGCCATGCCAGTTATTGCTGCCTTAGTGTATTGGTCTTGGAAAGAGAAGCACAAGCGCTTCCCTCCAGCATGTGCATCTATGTTCCCTACCTTACTCATTTGTTAAACACATGCAGAAAATTCCTCGGAAGCTCACTCTATGGTATATATCTTCATTCTGGATACGATACTAAGTATGAGATTTCATGGAGCCCAGTGTGATCGTTACTGCTCCGTTTGAATTGTTAGAGTCAGAAAGGAATACAGACAGAGGTAAACAGACAGACATGGGAAAGAATAGAACCTACCATACTGCTGCTGCTTCTTCCACCCCTTCTCTGCCAACTAGTAAGCCAGCAAACACAATGCCAATTGTCTCTTTATATAGCGTCACCAAAGAATAAAAATATGCCTGCTCCAAGTTTAGACAATAGATGTAAGGTTGGAAAAGTGCGGTAATTGGATCCCAATACCATTCCAAGCATCTGTTTCATGCACAGCTTTTGCTTCCACAGAAATAATGCAGTAGGTAAGTAGAGTGAGCAGTTGGGATACAGTTATACAGCATTCACAATCAGCTAGAGCTGAAGGGGCTTTCCCATGTACTTCTAAATAATGAACACAAGGCAGACACTGAAAAGATTTTAAGTGGACATGGCATCTTGAAAAAGCAGAAAGAGTAACAAATGTCTTGAGAAAATGCAGAGGAAACTAGCAAAAAATTCAGATATCTGGTAACTCGAGAGTCTGATGCATGCATCCAGAGCTCCAGAAAAATATCTGAGGTTCTGCATAGGTGCATCTGTAACTGGGAGCTATGCTGGAAAAGCACCACTCTGCAGATGGCAATAAAGTAAGTGAGATCAGGTCTGTTTTCCCTGAATCTATCATACATGCCTGAATCCAGGGGCCAGATGTCAAGCTACTGCAAATTGCTGGAGAGTCATGCACTTCAAAGCATGAAAAAGGAGATGTGTAGTAATGAATATGGTGCTGAGAGCAGGAGAAAAGAGAAGGCAGCATAGGAACCACAAGGTCCGTGTCTCCCAAGGAATGCTCACGGACATTAATGCATACAATTCATAAACAATGTTTGGCATTATCACAGTGGGTCAAAAAATTAACCAGTACAAAGTGGCATAATTCCACAGGCATGAAATTATATTTCCTAAAGGTCTAATCTGTGTTTGTGAGAGTAGTGATACAGGACAACTGGTGCATTAAAAGTAGCAGCAACAATAGGTTTAAGAACATAAACCAGCATCTGAAATACATTTCTATATCGGTCACACCAACCTTGAGTCAGAAAAGTGCATAACCAATCAACTGAACTTTGAGACAGACATATGTTAAAGTATCTTGTTGAACAAGGACCTTGTTCTTTCTCCAGGTCCAGCCCCTTGCAGTGCTGTCATCTCTAATCTTAGATTTGACTGCATGCTCTTCAGGGCAAGGACTGTTTTAGCTGTTGTGAAGTACCTCAAACACCTACAGGGGTAATTAAGTAACAAATAAGCATAATACAGTTCATCTGGCTTCAGCAAAATTGTTGTGGATACAAGTTGGAAGTTAGCCTAGTGTTCATCGTTCTGACTTCAGTGACATTATACCAATACCTAGTGTAACAGCATAAAAATAAATCCCTTGGCCCATTTGCCTGCAACCACCTGGTAGGTAGCAGACCCAGGTTTGTATACTAAATTGAGTTTAGTATTATAAAAAAATTCACCATAGGGTTTTCAAGGAAAATCTTATGTAATGTGAAAGATCCACTGTGATAAACTTACCATGTTCACAGAGTTATGCCCTGATTCAATGAAGCTGTTAAGCATCTGCTTAAATTTAAGGAAGGAATAGTCCTACTGAAAGCAATGCAACAGCTCACATATTTACTTTTAAGAACATGGCTACTTGTGTTGCAGGATCAGTGCTGTAATCCTAACGAAGCAGCCTAATGAGCAGCAGCTTTGTCATTGGGTTCTCTGGGCCCAGGATTCCATCCTGTGAATTTTGTGTTCTTTTTTGGTAGAATACTTATCTTTTCATCCAGTCATTTCATAAGTTTGTCCTAACAGCTCTGTTGACAGATGCTTTGTACTGTTTCTTCGGGAGTTTTGTTTTCTCTTATCTAGTATATCATCAATTATCACTATTATCATAAATTTACTCCTTAGTTTTCTGGCTTGACCTGCAGGCAGTTTCCAATGGTGCATATATTTTCTACATTGATCTTTGTCTTTTCACAGAATTTATATATTAGATTAATTCTTCCCAGCCTTTTTAAAATGCCATGACATGTTAGGATAAAACCCACACAATACTGTGTGTTTGTAATGCACATATCCTGAGAGACCAGAACCCTTTCTGCTTAGTCTATAAAACAAATCCACAGAGGAATTAAGGGAGACATATATCTTGGCTTTAAAGGTCTGCTTGCTTCTGCAACTGCCTCCAAATTACAGAAAGGCTCCAGACTGGAGAGGGGAGGGAGAGAAGGGGGGAATAACATAAGGACTGAAAAAGAAAGGCTTGAATTTAATTGCCCTAAAAATTTCAATCATTCAATCTGGTAATTAGAGAGCTGGCTGATTCAGAAGGCAATTTCATTTGGAAAAAAAAAATAAAGAACCCAACAAGATAATTGATGCTAAGTGAATATTTTACCTGAAATATTAAATACCAAACTTAAGTCTGCCTCCAGGGCTCTTTCTGCTACCCCTTTTTGATCTGTCTTTCTACTTCTTTGTGTTTTCCTCTCACATGACTTAACAGAACAGGACACTCCTTCAGAGAATCAGATTGTCACATGGACAGGTTTATTTGAACTCTGTGCTGTGAAGGAAACAACATAATGATTTATTAGTAAAGAAAACAATAATAGAAAGTCTCTTGAGATCCAGCCTGGCTGCAAATCTCAGTGACATTTTCCAGTGTTGAGTCTCTGTGTCTCTCTGGCCATAAGCAAGTTTTGATGTCCTACCAAGGGTAACAGCTTTCCTTACGAGCTTATCAATTAGAGGGTAAAAGCTTTCTTTATGAACGAACAATACTTACCAGAATGTTCCATGTTTAATTCTGGACTCTGATGCTGCAAAATGATACTTAAAGGTAGATCTTGGCACTCATGCAGAGCACTGTGGATGCCAGTGTCACAGGGATCTGATTGCACAGATCTCTGCAGGATATAGAGCAGAGCAGGTTTATTGCATGCTCTTCAGACAAAGTAACTGCTAATTCTCTGATATTTAATAGCCTAATCAACAAAGACAGAATCTTATACACATCTTAAAGGAATGTTGCATGCCTGGAAATCAAATAGATACTAATTTATACTACATTTATAGCTGGAGAAACAATGAAGAAAATACATGACACATTGGATTCTGATATCACGTGCTGTTCTAACTGCTCATCTGTGCACCTTTTTCACACAAAGTGCTACACTCTATTCCTGTAAGCAATATTAAATTTAATCTTAAAACACCTTTTTAAGTGAGATTCCACATCTATTGCTGCTCAGGAAGACCACACTGAATGTATTCAGGTGCCTTTGCAACTCCCACCTTTGAGACTGTTCTGATCCATGCAACATTCACTATCTGAAAAGGTGCAGATGACAGAACATTCTTGCAGTAAGATGGGATGCCAAATGGAATGTGGCCTCTTCTCCTAGTTCAGTGGGGACAGACAAAATCCACTAGTACTGACTATATTACATAGGAAATGTATAATAAGTATGTTTGTAAGTATTCTGGCTATTGCAAACTGAGTTTTAAGACCAACTTCATACCTCAACATTACACTTCTTCTGCACAGAGATAGTTTTCCTTCATGTACTTGAGTGGCATACCTTCAAAAGAAGACATTTGACAGTTAATCATATTTGGGAACTGGAAACTTCCATATCCTGCTAATAGGTAGGGACAATCCCCAAATCTTTAGCTGTATCCCAGCACTGCCTATGAACTGACCAGGTTTGATCTCTCAGTCTGATATCTAATTTGGTGCTGAGGTTAAAGACAAGGCCAGTTCCTATCTAAAAACAGGACTGATTGGAGCAGTATCCTGGCACTCTGCACTCTGGCAAAATATACCTTGTGGATTTGCCAACTACTACTGTTCTCTGGCCATGTCATCTGTTTCCTCATTGCTCTGTGCTCCTAACATCCTCCAAGCCACAAATGTTCATTTATTCTACAGGTGGGGAACAGATATACTCAGTGATTTATCCAAATGTAAATAGGAATTCAAAGCAAAGCAGCAGGCCGAAGCATCTTCTTGCAAGTCCTGGCAGGTGTGCAAACCATAGATCAGGAGTATAGACCAAGCACTTCTCAAGGAGGCACTAAATTGAGAACACCAGCTTATTCCAGAAAAAGCTACCAGCAAGAACTACCAAGCTGAGGTGGATTTCAAGCCCTATGGAGAAAATTAGCAGCTTCCTTTGAACCATTCACTTTTCTTTAATCACCTTAAATCAATGAGGAGCAACCCTTCTTTTCAGAGCCATCATGTTACTTTTTGCCTTTCTCCCTACAGTATTTTCCTTAGCTGCTGATTAAATTTCTCAATACAGAAGACAGGTTATACAGTGCTGCTCCGAAAGCCCACTGGCTAAGCTTGGTCTGACTGTTGTATTTTGAAGCCTGGCAATAACGTGAATCTCAGGAAAGGTAGACTTATGTTCACTGCATACGGAGATCCTACAGTTAAGGTACAGAAAAGAAAGAGCTATTGCCGATAGCTCTGCAGAATTTTAAATAAATTAAACAGTGCAAATCCCACTGAGAATCTTCTCACTCTGTTGAGCATAGACACATAAACCTATTTGGAAACTGCCAGGGCTGCTGTAATGTTCTGTGCATTTGTTGTTCAGGACACTGAATCCAAACCTCCTCCTCTCCTTCTCTGACTTACCCCCCTCCTCTCTGAGAAGTCATAGCCACTATCTAATCTGACAAAAACTGTGTTCTCTTTTATACTTGGAGGTCACTTTATGTTACTTACAGTGTGTTGCATTATGTCAAAAGGCATAACATAACATAATGAAAAGCAGACTAATATAACACAACCTGACATCAATGACATAATATGATGTGGCTACTGAAAAATGCACTGTTGTCATTGTTTTGTGTTTTCATCTGATACCTACTTGCTATTCCAGCATGGGGCATTTGTTGCAGGACTTGGAGAAGAAGGTTGTGGACTAAGTATGCCTGATTCTGCTGTGGCTCCCATCATTTTTGCACCAAGATCACTTCATTTGCTCTAAAAAATATCACATAAAATGCAATTACAATAGGAAAGCCATCAAGTTGGAAAATGCAGCTCCTGGGAATAAGGAAATGACAACACTGTTATAGTCCCTGTAACCTTAGCTCTGCCCTCTTGGGTAGTAAATAAGCCCATACTATTCTCCCTGCAGGATGTCATTTCATTTTGTGGAAGTGTGTAGCAAAGCAGCTGTTCAATATTTCTCTTAACTTCATCACGTAGTCTGTGGTACCATATCTCATTTGCTGCACATCAACCAAATCCTTTTGTGGGTTAAGTACTTTTCTTCTTCCTGCTTTTATTTGCTTTTCTATTGTTCTGATTATCACAGTATACGTGTATTTGAAAACCAAGGCTGAATCTGTCTCTCAACACACCCGCAAGGTTGAAACACACTGTTAGTCCTTCCTCGTTTCATAGACAGAGAGCAGAAGCACAAGACTGTATGTTACTATAGGCCCTAGGGGAAGTGCATCATAAGCCAGGCTAGAATGCAAGGCAGTAGAATCCCAGTCTTTTCCATTAATTCTTTATTTTTAATTCCCTGGCTACTTTATACTGCCCGGTTTCCCAGGGGAAAAAGCAGACATGAGCCTTATTTGTGAAAACCTCAAACAATAATAAGCAATGAAGGTGAAATGTGCTGGTGATGTTATGAATCCCTATGCAACAGTTCTGCCTTGTCCTCCATTCAACAGAACCAAAACAGAAGACCTAAGAGTAACCAAAATATTTGGGCCAATGGATTATAATGAAATCCACTGTAATTTCTGCTAGAGTTTTACAGACAAAACAATCAAAAACCATCTCTAGCCACTTCTCCTGTCTAACACAGGCCATAGCATTGGATGCATCAGTTGGTATATCAAGCCCATGTCTTCTGGTTGAGTTAGAAGGTATATTTAAACGTTGTTGTTGTTATCATATGCTTATAGTAGCTGGCCAAGCCAACTCAAGTCATGGCGCCTCAGTGATAGAATTCAGCTCCCATTGACTTTGAGCCAGTCTAGTTAGTGGACTTGACCTCACTGTTCCCTACTTTGTCACATTTGCAGTTCAGCGTATCCTCCACACCAACCTCTGACTGCTGGCCACACAAGGGGTGTCATCTGTGCATGAAGGATTTGGGAAGCACTGGAAGCAGTGGAACAGATTACACCATTTTTGCTGCAAGATAGGATGTGATGAGAAATTAATTAGTTTCTGCTGATAATGCCTGTTCTTTCTGACAGCAAGGTGCCCTGCTGAGAACTAAGGGGTTAAGAAAGGAACTGAGAGAGGCTGGAGAAAAGTTAAGGAGCTCTAGGAAAGCAGGTGAGGTTTAGCCATCTGCTAACATTTTGCCTAAGTATCTTCACAGAAAGACAAGCTATATTCACTTGAAACTTTCAAAGAATGGAGGAACCAGCCCACCACTTGACAAATGGTTCTCCCTGTCAGAAATTCTGCCTGAATGTTTCTGATTTTTTATTTAGCTTTCGATGGGGCGTACTATGCCTTCTTCTGTTAGGCTAAAATCTATTTTTCTAAATTAATCTCACGCATTCGTAATTTCTGTTTGCACACACATAGAAGTATAATTTCTGAAAATGTTCAGAATACCCATGTCATGGAGCTTCCTAGAATTTCAGGATAAATAAATGGAACTCTTCCTCTCAAATCTAATTATATCAGGATGTGCTAAAATATAAGGTACTACCTCCTCTGTCAAAGGAGGAGCCAAAAGCCAATTCTGTTTACAGAATATAACATCTGAATACTGACCCAGTGGCTAAATTCATGCCAGGTATTTGTGGCTTGATTGCAGATGAATTCCAGAGTATGTTGGACCACATCATGCTGAGGTTTGGAGCCACTTATGTTCCACTGCAGGTTACAACACACACGCAAGGGATAAGAAGATAGGCAGTAATACTGCCTCAGAGTACAGCACAGATTTTAGGCTATAGCATCTACAAGAGCACTAGGAAAAAAACTGTCTAATGAGTGACAACTCAAGCATTTAAGTGCAGTGAAAAAAGCTGACTGAAATAGTCATTTTGGAAATTTTGAGTGTAGTAGCTTGGCATTGCATTGCAGATATGGAAAGCAGGACATAGTAGTAGGGCCATATTCCACCAGCACAGTAGCTGTAAAAGCAAGGAACCACAAAGACATTTAACAACTCTTCGTAAATATCACAGGTTCCTAATTCCATCCTTTGGCACTTTTCTAAAAAATCATTGCAAGAGAATCATCATATGGCATAGTAGCAATCTCTCCTGTCTGTAATAAAGAAACAAACCATATTCATAAACTTGGCTTAAAATAATGACAAGGAGCACAGCAGATAAGAAAGGTGCCATATTCTGACCTCACAACAATAGCATAAATTCATTGTCAACTCCTAGAATGAGGGAATATCTGGGATTGACTATCATGTGGCTGAGGACAGAATCTGGCCCAATATAATTTTTCTTTGTAGCATTTATAGGGTTTAGATCAAACCAATAGAATGGTTTGATTTGGAAGGGACCTTTGAAGATCATCTAGTCCATAATGCTAGAAAATGTCCTTCCGCTGTAGTCCAGGAGCTGCACGTGAAATGTGAGGGATTGTACTGACAGTGGAGGCTCAGTTCTCATAGTGGGTGACAGCACATCACAGAATCATAGAATCATTAAGGCTGGAAGAGACCTCTAAAGACCATCAAGCCCAACCAGCAACATAACACCAGCATGCCCACTAAACCATGTCCTGAAGTGCCGCATCCCGCCAGCATCGGAACTCAGGGTGGGACCCAGCTTGGCCAGCCAGTGAACACCTGTGAGACAAGCTGAGCATCTCACGTACCAGTCTTCTGAAAACAAGCAGACACATTCACAATGACAGTTAAGCAACTTGAATCCTCAGACTGACTCACTTGGGAATTAGTTCCTAAATATTTCGGTGATTGAGGATACAATCTTAAAGAACTGGGACTCTAAGCCATGTCTGAAGGTCTCTGCTCCTGTCTTTGCCAGTCTGTGGTAATCTTTACTATGAGCTGAGATTAATCAAGTTCTTTTAACTTAGGACCCCCCAAGCTATCCTCATTCTGATGGATGAATTATACTGTTGTGACATGTCTTGACCTGCTGTTCAACTCAGTTAGCTAGCTAACCCATTTCACATTCCTGGCAGTTCAAAACACAGACATTAGTTATGTATGCATGTGAGCCAATCCCAACGTACTCAGAAATGCAACACAAAATCCCATGTTATTTTGGAAATACACAGTACAGTCACTCAAACAGGAAGAAATGCAAATGCCACATTCAGAGATATTGTCAAATTCCAGTGTACTCCCCACAACTACTCCAAAATCATGAGTCGACACCCCAAAAGTCATATTCTAGAGGACACAAGTTTTGAAAATTGTAGGAATTGCATCTCAAGTGGGCTTAATTACCCCTTGAGGTACTAGTCTTCCTCCCTTGTCTGTGAAGGAAATACCTTTTGAGATTCTTTGTTTAAACATATATGAAAGATGTTTGAACCCAACATCTTTGCCATACAGACAGACCCCCTCAAGCACGAAATCTGATATCAAACCGTGAGAACACACAGAATGGAAATGCTCTGAATGCACAGAGAGCTGAACTTGTGCAAGAAAGTTGACCTGCACTGTACCTTTCAGCGAAAGTAAAGACTAAGGCTCCTAGAAGCAAAAACCTCTCCTGAAGGAAAGAGCAGCAAAGTGCTCCTGGTACCTCATTTGCTAGCTATTTGCAGGTCAGAGTATGCATGTGGTGATACTGCCCTACAGGCTGTGTGTTGTACCCTCTGCAGACATGAGAGCTGTTCCTTGCTGAAGAAAACAAATGCAGGAGAGAATTGCAGTTTCCACTGAAACTCAGGCAGCTGCACTGTCAGCTCAGGCCAGGTTCATGTAAAGGGGTGACACTAAGCATGCAATCTGTCCTCAAAATTAACTGGGGTCAGGCAGTGATCCTGCTCGTGGAGCATAATATCATGGGTGGACATAACGTGCCGCCTCATTGAAAAAGTACAGAGCCATGCAGTGAGGAAGGGAAAAACGTTGGGAAATGTTGCCCAGGTGTCTGAGAAGGCCAACAGCATCGTGGCTTGTATTAGAAACAGTGTGGCCATCCCCCTGTGATCATCCCCCTGTAATCATCTCTGATGAAGCCACAGCTCAAATACTGTGTTCAGTTTTGGGCCTCTCACTACAAGAAAGAATGAATCTAACCTGGAGAACTCTTATCATTAATAACTGTGGCTCCCAGTCAACCTTCAGCCTAACTTCCAGGAACAAATCACAATCAGGTAGTAGCAGCAACTGCAGAGATAGGGCTACCATGTCCTTCTACAGCAAGCCAAAACCTGAACAAGCTCTTCAGAAGATGTAAGTAAGGAATTGTCACTTTTTTTCTACTTTTAATTTTATTATGGGGAGTGAGTAATGCTCCTTCACCAATGACAGACATTGAACTCATGCTGTATTAGAAGGAAAAATGCATAATAGCCCAGGAAATTCTCAGTGTTCACTTTCAGACATAAGGATCCTATTCAGAAGTCATAGATCAGAGGTATGTATCAGTCAGAGAGAGCATGGAAGAAAAGAAAGGCCCTCAGAAAAGATTCTGCTGTGAACTCCTGGCCTAAAGTTTTTCTCAAATATTCCAGGCAGAAGAAAATCCAATTTTCATTAACCTCATTAAGCCAGACACTCTTTTGCCTGTTGAGTGCATACTTCAGTGAGGCAGGTAAATGTACAGTCTGTTTAGACCCTATTTTCATCTCTTTTTTTAATGTGTTTATATATTATCAAGTCCTCTTCACTCATTTAGCCACTGTAATTGTGCACTGTGGAGAAACTCATGGAAACAAATGCAGGTTAGGGAAGAGAGGTCATTTGCATTTTAGTATTTATCAGTGTGACATCAAAACTGGTAATGTGCAAGGAGGTGTCAGCTGCATGCCATTCTGTATTTTGCTTTTATTATTTATAATTTTATTGTTTAAGGAAATATCTTGGTTTATACAGTTGCTTTATAACCCAATGCCTTCTCCCCGCCTGGGGAGGGGGGTCAGGAAAAGGAAAGATTTGTGGGTTGAAATGGAAATAGATTTAATAAAATAATAATAATAAAGACTAATATTAATAACAGCAGCACTGTAAAATACACAGAGTTATAGTCAGCCAATATTGTGGGGGAACAGGCACAGGGTAGGATGGTCAACAAGTCCATCTCCAGATGTCAGCCATGAAGGAAGAGGGGAGAAGAAGGAAAAAGGTCCATCCCCCGCAAACTCCCCAATTTCTAGTGAATGTGAAGTTTATGGTATGGAATAATACTACTTGGTCAGCCTGGGGTCAAGTCCCTGAGTTTCTGTTTCCCCCTGCCTCTGCACCTATTTATCTCAAGACTGCTGAAGACCTTGAGCATCACATACCAGCTTTAGCTGAAAACTATCACAAAGTCTTATTGCTGTTTCCATGAAAGAGTGCTGTAGTCCTTACACAGTCATAGTTTTCCTCAACAGTAATCTGAGTCTAAAATTCTGTCCCTTCAAACCAGGACAGGAAACACAGAGCTATTCAAGGCTAACAGAGGTGCAGAGAGAAGTAACTTTAGCAAATCCAGTCATCACTCCATGCTTGCAGCTTAGTCCTGGTCAGTTTGCCTGCTTCTTACCAGTAAGCTGAAAGACCTTGGAAAATAAGGAGTCCCTAAAGACAAACTGTGGTAACTGTATTCCTATGCTACCCTGCTCTAGCTTCCAGGTCAAGGAATGCGTTATGTATCCTGAGACTTCAGTAGGAGCTTTTGGATATTCAGGGGTTCTTTAAATCAACTCACTTACCTACTTGACAGAATGTACAATTTAAGTTTCTCATGTATAAGATAGGATGTCTAGGCATCCTGCAATGTCAAGAGGGTAAAAAAACCAAGGCACCCCAGAGCTCTTCAAGTAGCTCTTTATCATTGTAAACCGTGCTCGACTTCCTGATTTGTTTGAGGAAAAAAACACTAAGTGTGTAGATGTCTTTTGCCCCTCTTAGCCACAATTTCTTTGAGAAACCCAACAGCAAAGGTGGACACAATTATTGTAAATAATGTTGAATAAAACCCAGAGCAGATGAAGGTAGGAGGATACAGCTCAACAAGAACAGAAGCGATTTCTAATGAGAGAGGGAATATTTCACTCTCAGCATGGCTATTATTATGTCCTCCATGTTAATTCAGCTGAGAAGTCTTGAAGCAGCAGAATGAGTTTCTGTTCGCTAAAGTGGCAGGCACTGGCATGGTTGCCTTCATTTCAGGCCTTACAGTTAATACTTTCCAATTCCTCAGTGAAAAAGTATATGATCAGTTAAATCCTGTGAGGCACTGGGCTTCTAAAAAGGTTTCAAAGGTTGAACTGAAGGAAAATATTCCAGCCTAGTCCATTCAAAGCAGTACTTATTTCACTTTTGTTTAATTTTTATTATTTTCTCTATTTTTACTAGAATTGTGGGACAGGATTTATCTTCTTGGAAAATAAGCTCTAACGATTCTAGCAGAGTTGTGAGCTCTTCAGTCCAGGGAGACTCACTGCTGGGCAGTTTCTTCATCCTTCCCCTGCAGTTGTCCTGGAAACATCCACTTTGCCCTGAATTGTCCATTTTGTTGGTGAGCAACCAGCACATGAGCTGATGTAATGATTTACCTTAAAATCCAGAGCTCTTTCTCTAACTTTCTTTAAATGCCCGCTTCTTCACTGTTCTTTAATTTTCTAGACACCCTTGACTCCTGCACAGGTGGAGGTCACTAATCCTTCCAACCAAAATGTGAATAACTTCCTTTTCTTCTTTCCCCACTGATGTCCTGCAAGGGCTGCAGGAAAGGATTGTTTGGCTTTTTATGAGATCTCTTTTCATGCTGCTTTCCAGATCTACAGGTGATGGAAAAGGAACACAAGGAGGACTGGAAGGGTGAAGGGGATTATTTTCATGCTCACAGAGGTAACTTCAGGAGTAACTTCCTTGGTGGTGGTGGCATTGTAAGGTTTCCATCTCCCTCCTGCACAGGTGGAGGTCACTAATCCTTCCAACCAAAATGTGAATAACTTCCTTTTCTTCTTTCCCCACTGATGTCCTGCAAGGGCTGCAGGAAAGGATTGTTTGGCTTTTTATGAGGATCTCTTTTCATGCTGCTTTCCAGATCTACAGGTGATGGAAAAGGAACACAAGGAGGACTGGAAGGGTGAAGGGGATTATTTTCATGCTCACAGAGGTAACGTCATGAGTTACTTCCTTGGTGGTGGCATTGTAAGGTCTCCATCTCCATATAGAAACACTGCATTCCCAGACCAACTAAAATCTTGAAAGTTTAAAGTTAAATCCTGTTATGGTTACATTCAGGAGGTACTCTTTAAGTCAAATAAACCCCAAGTATTTGGTTCCCTAAATGATCTAATTAGAAATCATATATCCTTGTGACATCTCCCATATCACAGAAGCAGCAAAAATGTCCCACACTCCTTTTTCTGTGTATTTTTTTTGTAACTTATCTTACACATACACTTGCAGCACAGTGTGGCAGGAACTGTTACAAGTTCTGTAATTGTACAGCACCTAACACAAAGGAACTTGAGCCCACCACCACACTTTCTAGGTGCTAGTGCAAGGCTGATAAATTAATAACTGCCATCAGCAGTACCAGCTGCTTTTAGGCAGCATGCTGTGGAAAATGAGAGCAAAATTCAGGGAAGGGCTAATGCCTGCATTTCTCATTGACTCCAGCCCAGGCTGTGGTAGCTCAACAGCTCTCAGCATCTCTGAGGATTTATTTTGCAGTGTGTTTTCTTTTGCCTTCAGTGTGCAATATGAGGAAGCCGGTAGTGTGACTGAAAACCACAGCTCCCAGCCACTTCTCCCCTCTGTGTTGAATGAGAGAGTGAAAGCTTGCAGACCAGCCGTTACCTTTCTCATGCGGGTGTCACAGCGGGAATAAAAACAAAACATGGAGCTGAATTTATTTCTAGCCAACGGAAATTTCATATTGAGGGTTACAGGCGTCCTGTGCCTCTTAAATGCAAGTAATAAAATGCTGCTCTCAATTACAAATTGTATTTACATTTTAAACCCCCATATGGTTTGGTGAGGTAGAGGGAGGTTTCAAATGCATTAGCAGCAACACTGCACTGTGATTAGTTACAATTTTTCACTCTTTGTAATGAACAATTAGTACCTCCATCTTTTTTTTCTCTGGCTTGAAAAGTAACCCTGTGGCTATGCCAGGTCAACAGTCAGTAGACAAGACACAACTCCTGCCTAATGCCATGAATCAAAACAAGCAAATACATTGAAATGACCAACTTGAAAAAGCCTCTTGTAACAGGATTCATATGCAGAGTATAAATTTAATGACAATTGGTTTTTTTTATATAACTTCCTGAGCTAAACTTTTCAAAATGTAGGGATGTTTTACAGGAAAATGCAAAAATGCATGCAAATGTGTACAGCCTCATCTTCCTGCGCTACAAAAGTAAAATTCCCTTCTCCCTGTCCCCAGGCAGTGATAAAGGCAAAGCACTTGTCTTAAATGATGCACAGGTCTTGTGACTGGCCCTTGGCTTTTGCAGAGCCCCTGTGTGTGACCGTCAGTGTCAGCTGTCCTGGTGAGAGCATGTCTTCAGGTGCAGTTCTGAACATGTTCAACATTGTCTAGAAGGCCTCAGATATTTATACAGACTCTCTGCTCAACATTTTAGAAAACCTGCTCCAGGTCACTGCTCTGATAATTTTTTTCCTCTTTACCTAGGCTAAGCTTATATAGGAGTTCAACTCTAAAGATTGCAGAGACTACCTGGAGACTACCATTTCATGTCATGAGCTGCCTTCTCAGAAGTCTGTATTAGCAACAGTGTCAAAAGGTGTTTTCATATAAGGAGATGTTTTGTAGAAAAAATCAGTAGGTCCTCTTCAGTTTTATTCAAAATCTGACATGGATCTGATAAAATAACCTTATTCTGAGCTTTGTGGGTACTCCTGATATGAATAAGAACGTTTCCTTTCTATGCTCGTAAATGTACATCCAACTCACTGGTCCTAGCCAAGAACACGCATTTGCATCTAGTGGTAGCCAAGCAGTGTAAGACTATTTCAGAGGGTACAAATGGGAGCAGTGTCTTTATTAGCCATGAAGTCGATCTGCAGTTCTACTGGGAATGGGTAAGGTCCTTGAAGGAAGCAAAGTCTAGGAGCATAACCTGCAAGAAAAAAATCAAAAGGAATCAGGAGAAAACTCGGCAACAATGCTGTGGCATAGAGAACAGATGCTCATCTCCTATTCCATGGGGATTACTGATGACAGGTAAGAAGTAATAGGCTCCAATTGCAACATGGGAGATTTCAAGTTAGGTGCCAGGATCCATTTCTGTCTGGAAGGACAGACAAGCAGAAGACGCCTGTTCAGAGAGGGTGTGGAATTCGAAGGGTTTTACTAAACATTAGCTACCAGCTTAGCAGCCTGATTCTGCTCTGGTTGTAATGATGCTCACACTTGAGTATTGCTGACCAAGCCTCACAGGTGAGAGGATGTTCCAGGCTGAAAGTGCAAGACTTTCCTCAGATTTATCTCCAACACAGCAGTGGCAACCGCACTGGAAAAGGCTGGGCCACATCTACTGTTAGTTTAAATCAGCTTTACAACCAGTAGAGAGCTGTGTCAGTTTACTATGGCTAACCTGCTTTGTTTTCATTTATAAATAATACATTTATGACACAATGGCTGCAAGTAGTATTTCATTAACTTTATTGCTTATTTATATATTTCCCTACCGGGCTAATACAGAGTTACTGTTGTGTTACTATTTCAGCTTCTGTTTTTTCCAAAAGTTTAGTTTGCAGCTAAAACATACAGTCTATTTGGAGCTGAGGCTAAGTCAGCAGCTCGGCTTTGCATGGAGAACACATTTGGTTTAATTAGATTTGTGCACTTAGGTGCTTTGGGTTTATTTGTTTTAGTGTATAACAGTGCAATAAAAAGAAATGGCTGTAATTTATAGCCCAGCATTTGGCAAGTGGCTTCTCTGGTCTAGGATTAATTTTTTAATGGCAGAAATTTTAGATTTAGGTTAGAATTTCAAAGAAGCTTAGTACCCACCTAAGGCAGATGTTCAGTCCTGCCAAGCTCAGGCACACAAAAACCATAAATCAGACACGAAAACACCAATATTAACTTAAAATAAGAATATCTAGACACAAACTCACAATGAGAAGATGCAGACACCAACTCACACCCATAGACCCCCATGAATATACAGGTACCTCTGACTATGGCTGATGTTTAATTTTGTATCAAATTCACTCTTGATGTAAATTTACCCTATTACGCTTCCAAACAGAATGTGGTCTTTGTGACATCAAAATGAATCTTATAGACAAAAACATTTTGATGTTCAATTAATGTATCCTTAAGGCAATAAAATTAAAAATATTTTAATTTTTCTCAATAAGAAGTAATTTTCAGTGAGAATCTGGGACTAAATTGTTCTCTATGCCACAATATTGCACCAGTTTAGTTTATGATTTTAAGTTCCTTTTTTTTAGCATTCTTCTATTTCTTTCCATGTGCATTTATTTCCAAACTTTTCTCTTCAAAAATGGAAGTTCAAAAATTCTTATTTTGAGTTTCACATAACGATTCTCTAATCATCTAGCTCTGGAGTCTCTAGACTGAAGAACAACACTAAGCATGATAAGAATCACCAAAACAGTCCGGAGAACTATGAAGAAGGTGTGTTGTTCTTCTTAATCCAGAAAGCTCAAACACTGCTTTATTCACAAGGGTTCAATCCTTATCATAAATACATACTCATAAAGAGAAATTCTAAGACAAGAGCTTCCTGAAAAATACAATTGCACTTTTAGGTGCCGAGTGCCTTTGTGGAGCAAAGACTCATTAGATGGTACAGCCAAATGCCAGCATATCCAATAGAAAACTTTAGTCAAAACATATTGCGTGAGTTACCATGTATGCTGTATTTTGATACTGTAAATGCTTACATTTAGACACTCTGAAAGAGGGGCCCTGCTGAAACGCAGTGCTGACCCTGCCCGATCCACAGTTACCCAGAAGCAATGAAACTATGCCACTGACTTCCACCGAACCGTGGATCAAGTCCGTGGAGTGTCAAGGTAAGCATACAAAAAAGGCTGTGCAGGGCTCAGAAGACTTCTGAGAGCATGTCTTGCATTCAGGCACAATGTGAAAAGCACTGATTGTATCTCACTGTCCCAGTGCACAACACTACTCCATAGACGGACTTACTCTGTTTTCTTAAGGCAGAAGTCCACTTGCCTGTGTTGTTGTAATCCAAAGAAGTGATGCCTTGGTGCTGAAATACAGAGAAGCAATGGCACACTAACACTGTGTCACTGGAATATATCCGAGCAATTGTGGTCTGGTGCTGCATTACTCACTACAGGGCATCTCAGTAACAACACCCAGTAATGTTGAGTACTCCTGCTGAGGTGAAAGAAACATCTTAATGGGAGATCCTGACATTTCTGCAGACCCATCTACATTCCTTCAAATCAACACAGTGATTGCCCTAGCATGAGGTCACAAAGAGCCGCGTAAAAACATTAAATCACAAAAACGTCCAAACCCCATGTCAAAACATAACTCATAGGAGTATGTGAAATCATACTGGGCTTTGAGCTAACGGCATTAGCTTTGGAAATAATGAGGAGTGCATTTCAGAGCTCTTCAAGAAAAGCCTTTACAGCATTCTACTACCACGATTCAAAAACTCGAAAGTCTACAGTGGTCACAAGGGAATTCATTTAGAAGAATTCATGCAAAATGTCATTTGTTCTGGCTACTGGATCTGAAGCTACCAAGGCGTATAACTGTTTATTCAGGTTTTAAAGCAACACTGATCCTTTAGCCAGGCCTGAGAAAATTTCAGCAGACCGTCCAACAAAAGAATTACCTCTACAAAAGAACTGCACAAGATAAACTGAAATACTGAAAAAAATGCATAAGCCTATCACAGAGACTCTCTTTCCAGTTCCAGTGACAATATGCTGGTCATATTGATTTTGTGTAAGTACAGCATCAGCTAGAGATTAAACCATGCACCACCATCGCTCTAACACGACACGTCTTTCATTTGTTTTTGTCAAAGCTCAGTCAGTGTAAGGGGTCTACAATGGAAAGTTTGTGCAAAGTAAACAAACAAAATACAGAGCAGTCATCATGTAGAAACTCAAAATGAGAACTAAACACACAATAGCCTACTCCACTCCTAAAGCTTGCACTTCACATACTAGCCAGTTCAGTTTAAATTCATGTTCAAATGGCCTCTGCACTGGAAGCACCAGGGAAGATTTTCAGCAGCCCTTAAAGTGCAAAAGCATTTACATGGGCAAGGTCTGTCTTTTGTCTGTGACAGAAGTAAATACAGATTTTATTCAGAACTTTACATGAAGGATTTGGATTCATTTTGCTTTTAAATTAATTTCAACTTGAAAACTTTGGGCTTGATTCTTACAGCTTGTGAAGTCATTCACATCTGTGCAGAGTGGAAGTAAGAAGCTTGCTACTGGGAGTGGTAGGTAACCCTCATTCACCTTCACGTGTGCACAGTGATTCTGCAATGTGCACATCCCAGTGTGAGAAAGCTGCTGCTCCGTGGCTCAGTGCAAATCCACTTGCACCAGTAACACGGGCTGCTGTGCCAGACTGAGAACACGAATGGCTGGTGTGCAGGCACGTGGCCTGATCTGCCATCCCCACCGACACACGTAACCTTGTGCAGACAGGTGGGACAGACAGCACAGAGTGTGAACGTCTCAAACCACGTCACCTAGGGCAGTCAGAGTTCATCTGCAGAAGCAGCATGACCTGCCCAAGGTCTCAGCAAGCCAGTGACAAGCAATGACAGTGGAGTCTCTTCTAGGACCCAGAGATCAAGCTCTTGCTTCTTGTTTATACTTTGTGTTACTTTTATACATCAGTATTTTTGCTTAAGTGCTCTGCTAGAGGTATACATTTACCTCTAGCAAATTTGAGGCAATCTCTTTCCAGTAAACCTGTGATGCTCACAACAATCTTTTTGTATTTAACTGGGATTTCAAGGAAAAGTTGTGATTTCACCAAAAAACTGCAGGGTATTTACAATCCTTGTTGGGGATTTGTTTTGCTGATGGCGATTTTGGTGGAAAAAAAATGGTTTGAGTGAAATTTGATTAATCAAAACAGTCCTGTTTCTGAATAAATGCTTTGGATGTTTTCAGGCTTCCAGACTAACTCAAAAATAGATCAGATTTTGTGTCAAAACATGTAAAAATATGACTGACTGTATTTAAATGTCAAAAATAAATATTGTGTCGGTTTGTGAAGAACTGAGCGCAAAGTAAGCCATAGCAAAATGTGAAAACCTTCTCACGAAACACATAAGTGTTACTTTTTACCCAGTTACACAGTTCAGTCGTCAGATGCTACAACACAGCAACAGATTCAATGAATGTGGATAGGAGAATCCCATTAGCAAGATGCTTAATCTTTAAATATTAGAAATACTTCAAATGCCAGAGTAAAAGCATAAAGAGCAAACAGGTACAGCAAATCATGCTGATTCAAGTTCTTCCAGAAAAGGCTGTAACATCATCTGCAAACTATCCAAAACAGCAGTAAGTTCTATTTTTTTAAGTGAATGCACAACACTTTGAATGGTACGTTGCTGTGTTTTTCTGTTGGAAACTGTTTTGTTCTGTGTGTAAAGGGCAATTCCCATCCAGTGTCCAACACACAGCAAGGAGGTTAAATTGGTTTGGATGATATCAGCTATATGTAATTAAACCAGCAGCCCATGTCCACTCCTTTCTGTGACCATGTTAGGTGTTAAATTAAGGTCTGATTAAGAGTGTGCTGCTGCAGTTAAGGTCAAGGACTAAAGATCACAAGCTTTGTTTCATCTAATAACAACAAAGACTGTCTGGCTGCCAAATACCGCTACAGCTCTTGTTCTCCTATCAGACTGCTGTCCAGCTAGAGGGATCTGATTTCACTGGTATCCCTTTTTAAACCCAACTTCTAAGAGGGTTTGTAGCTTTTTCATTTGTATTAAGCAGCACTGCGTTACCCAAGGCTATACGGTACGTTCTATATGATCAAAGCAGAAATGCAGCAGCTTCTGACGAAGAGTTATAGTGGCCAAGGGGAAAAAATATCAAGGAGGGAGAAAAAAGATACAGTGCTACAAAATACCAGGTCATACCACCAAAGTAAACACCCACAGGTAAGTTCATAACATGAGACCACACAATGGTGGAAACTGTGCACATGGGCTTGCCTGGAACAAATGACAGGCCTGTCCCATCAGCACTCAGCAGGAGAGATGTGTCAAATGGGACTGATGAAAGATAAAAGCAAAGTGGTGAAAAGAAAATCCAGCAACTTATTTGTAGGATGAAGACAAGAATCAGTGCATAAGAGCTTCTCCCTGCATAAGTGTTTTCCACAAAGACAGGTCAGGAGACGTTACCAGAGCAGTTGTCTGTTTTGAGAGAACAAAATTCCTGGTAGCTCAACAAAGTGTTCTCACAAAACTTGTCCACATTAATGTCAAATGAATACAGGGTTCTGGGACGTGTTTGCTTCATGAAAAGGAGGGTGAAGCAGAGTAAGAAACCATATGGCCCCAAAGTAATCTCTTACAGACACATCCTATTTCATGTTGCCATACTTGGGGTCCAGTTTCAGAGCAGATACTGATTCATTTTTAGTCATCTGAAGTGTCTTTCATTTGCTCTTAGTACTTAAGAGACTATTAATAAAGCACTGTTCATACCTGGAAGGACAATTTTGCTATTCTGTGAGGCCGCACGCAGAAAACTCGACATAGAGACACTCTAAATGCAGTAAAGCCACTACATCTTTAGACACTTCTTTGTGACAGTCCATTGTACATGTGATCAAAAAATTTCCTGGAGGTGTCTTGATGCTTTGCATTTCAGGATTTGACATACAACCTCTCTGTTTCCTATCAAGCTCTGAGTGAATCCCGTAACATTCAATGATGCAGTTCAACATGGATTAGCTTCCAACTCCCTACTGCTGCTGCTGAGCTCCACGTCTCTGCAGAGCAGGCTTTGCTGTGGGAGTTCCCATACCTCCTGGAGTCTGAGTTGCATCAGAAATACAGTGAACACCACAAAAGAGCCACGTGTGAAAAATTACTCTCCACGACAACAGAAATATGTCCACCACTAGGAGTCAGTGCCTGAGCTAGAAAGCAATCTATTACTGAATTACGAAATTCCTGCACACTTTATTTCCCACCTATTTGTGAAAACACTATAACACTGCCTATAGAATCGTGTGCCAGTCATTTCTAATGATAATGAGAAATTTTTTCTGTCATCCTTTAAATTTCAGAACACTGAACTTGAAAAACTCCTATCAAAGTAAAAGGGCAGGTTTGGTTTGATTTTATTAACCTCTTGATAATTTTTCTTGCTAAATTTTATCAGCAAATATTGTATACAGAGAACCACAGTTTTTTTCAGTGTTAGAGACTATGGTTAAAGCATTTAAACTCAGTGGTTTAAGACTGAACATATATATCCATATTATCTAGATGACAGCACTGAGGAGTCCTGATTAACTGCTGCTAGTCAAAGGAAGTTCCTTTTGAAAATCATCATTAATATTGAAAATCAAGCCACTGTTGATAAGGTACTTCACTACCATTTTAGATGCCTAAATTTAGGCACTTCAGTCTGGATCCAAATAATACCAAAGGCAAAGTTCAGTATAGGTGGCAGGTCAGAACAGTCAGCTCAGCCACTTGCTCCAGTACAGGAGCAATGTGATAGCATCGTGTCCTGACCTCTGTGACTTCCCAGGCTGAACGAGCAGGGATCCAGTCACAAGGCAAGTGGCCTGGCAGCAGCTCTTACCATAAATCTGGAGTGAACTCAGACTCCTGCTTTTGACTCTGAAGCTGTTGATAGAAGGATTGCTTTTGAAAACTTTCCAGCCTTGTCTCGGCTAGCTGCATTACGTTATCTCAGTATCTGCACTATTCCCTAAACTACACTTAAGCTACTATAAGAGGGATTGTTGTGCATATTATGGTAATGTCATTTATTTGTTTTACGCAACTGGAAAATTTAAGGGCAACCACTTCACTTCTGTGCTGTGTAGATTAAAGTGTTTACAGTAACACCTGCTTACTGGACAGAGTGAAAAAAAAAAAGCCCTTATATGCCTTTTTTATTGCAATTTATTATTATAGCTTGAATGGTTTCTAGTGACTTCCTAAGATTAATGTTAATATTCTGATTGGAGTCTTCCCTCTGGAGTTTTATTATGGGTTTTGAACATTCACTTCATTTAACATACACATGGGAGCAAGTCTGGTGGTTCCAAAAATATTTGTCGTTGGAAATCACAGTGATTTTTTGTTAGGCTCAGTGCCAAAGAAATCACAAATCAGAAGTCTGTTACAGAGTAGTTCCAATTTCTTGGCATCGAAATTTCTCTTTATGTATATGCATAGTGTGATGTTTTTCCTAGCTGTATGGCACTGAAGATTTATTGAGAAACGCATTGCTTATCTAATTTTCAAGGTTTCTGGTGGAACTGGAGAGTTTGTCTAGCTGACTGGGGATTCGCAGGGATTTTATGGACTTCCTGTGTGAGCCAGAGATGGCCCATTGGGTATGCATCTTTCTCTATCACAGCTGGTGTTTTTGAACCAAAGTGTGGAGTAGAAATTTCATCTCTGATTTTTTTGGCTAGATTAATTGTTTAGTCTAGGAACTCTCAAGTAGACTTTCTAGGTGCTGGAATTCCTCTTTTACTTCAGTCAGCAGCTGATGTTATATGGTGTACAGCAGAGTCTAGATTCGCATCTTAGTGAGCAAAGATTTATGTTTGTCCTAACACTCCTTGACATTAATGAGTATTACAGACATGTATCCCCATGGATTAAGTTGAGAACATACCCCAGAGTGTGTGTGGAGTTTGTCATTTGGGCATCACACTATTAAAACCAACAGAGAAATTCCAAGGCTAAGAAAGCAATTGGATCTCTTCCCTTCTCCCTGCTTGAGTGGATGTAAGAGATACACTTTAAACCTTCTCGCATTTCCAGCCCTCTCACACCAATCCCTGCGTTCATTTTGGGTTGTTAATGGCTTCAAAGAAGAATTGATTGCCACTTTTAAGACATTTCCCATAACAACATTATGGGAGATACTTTGTGAGCAAAGAATGTTTCTGTAGCTCTATAGTGCTCTCTGATCAAGGAACTTCTATATAGCCAGGCGAAAAAAGAGAGTATTTTTTTTCCTTAACTAGCTGTGTCAGGGACTGAATCAATACAATGGGATGACCCTGTACACTCCATTACCTAGGGATTGTGACTCCTTAATGAAACATTATGGATCCTATGGGATGTGCCAGAGACCATGGCACAGAAACAACTGGTAGCAGTGCATCAGCTACCAAAAGGATATGGTTACTCTGGCTGCATCGGATCAGGCTGGTTTCTGCAGATCTGTGTGGAGGTCTTTGCCCTCCACTGCCCATTGCTTCAAGATTTGGGTATATTTCAAGTGCAGGGCTGCATGGCCACATAGTCAGCTGTATTATCTGTATATTTTGGGGACAATTCAACTGCAAGCCACATAAACAATACACAAAAAATAGACTGCAGGATGTAGTTTCAGCCTCCCTTAAAGCCCCATGTAAAGTGACTTGTGGGAGGCACTCAGGGCAGAATTACCATACCCCACACCCCTATGATCTACCATCTACAGCAAACAACTCTTGAGTCAGGAATCTTGGATTTTCTTCACAATACCCTAACCATAGAGTGGAGAAAATTACTGTGTCTGTTGATAGGAGTTTTCTAGGCTGACTATCGTCACACAGGAGGGTTATTAGCTTTGTGTAATCCTGCCTGTATCAGCTAGCTGCAACATGGAAACAAAAACTTTATGTCTTCCCTCAGAGCCACTTGAGATCTTTCGGAGAAAATTTTCATAGGAGAATTCTGATTTCTCTAATTTGAAAGCAACAGTTCCTGGATCAATCACTTCCCTTGAAACTCAACCCTCAATGAAAGAAGGATAACAATACTAAAAGAGATTTCTAAAATACTTTGAGATCTGTGAATATAAAGGGCTGTCTGTAAAGTGTTTAGAAAACTTCAAAAAAAGTTGCTACATAAATGCATATTTATAGCAGTGCTGACATTCTTGTGGCAGAGCTGAATGCAGAATCAAAAGCAGAGGGGGCAGAATATAAGTGAGAATAAGAAACTGTCAGCCCTTAGCCTGTATCTTAAACTGCTTTGAAACATTGCAGACATTCACAGAATCTAGTTTGCCAATATTGTATGTGCTAGAGTAATTACACCAATCTGGAATATAAATTTTCCTCTCCCCTTCTGAGAGAAGGCAAAGCTCTTAGGGATATACACAAATGGAGCCCTAATCCTATGAACTTTAATGCATGTACTTAACATTAGGCAGCATAGCTGTCCCACTGATTTCAATAGCTCTACTCAGATGCATGTGTGGAAGCGTTTGCATGATTAGAAGTTAATACTAATAACTGCACAGTTCGTACAAGATTCCTGTGTAAACAATCTATTGCTGCGTGCAAGTGATGATTTTATTGCCGTTCTATAATTCTGTGTAGTGGCTTTGTGAAGAAGTCTTATCTTTTCTAAAGCAGTAAAATGTTTCTGATAGTGTTTTTCATTGCTGGCTCTTTTGGGGCTAATTAAAAGCAATATCTGTTAAATTTATTCATTGCTTGGTTACTTGATAGCAAGAGGCACCTGGTGTAAACATTAAAAAGAAAAGCAGGCAGCAGCCAGACCTCATCAAATATTAGATGCATTAGGACATCTTGTTTATAAATATGAAATCGGTTTTAATGACTTCAAAAGGAAGAAATGCCAGGAAGAGCATAATATGAGCAAGCTCAGTAAAGCTGTCATGAAGATGCCTAAACCCACAAAAATCTAGACATTGCACTTACTCCCCCCTTCTTCTCGCAAACAGTAAGTGGCAATTCCAGCTGCAATTGGCAAAAACATACATAAAGAACTCCGGGAGTAACCAAAACAAGCAGCAGATGAGATGGAGCATCCCAGACCATGTCTGCATAGAAAGCACCATCAGTGGTTGATCAGAAAATAGCTCATTTATACTGAGTTGACTGATCCAATGGAACAAATCCTGAATTTTGACCCCTATGATTTAATGCAAAGTGCTTAAGGATAAGAAATCCATCCTTCTTTTGGGACAACATTTAAGCAGGCACTTAACGTTAAGCATATGCTTTACATTCACTTGACTTTACTTTCAAAAATGCTTAGCACTGTTTCACTCAGTATCCATTACAGACTTCAATAAATCAGTAATGAATAGTGACTCAGTAGTTTAAAATGAAGCATGCATTCAGCACAGTCCCAAATAAGGTTGCAATAAATAGACTAACAATATGAGTGAGGAATAATGATAATTGTCCTGAAAAAGTTCTCTCTCCATGAGGCAAATATCTATCCCAAAGGTAGATTTCATCTTAAAGCATTTTATTGTAACAAGGCACAGTCATTCACGTTAATTTCAGAAAAGTATTTCACATGAGTAAATCTGATGGCAGTTAGATCATTGTCCAGTTTTAGTGGGATGAACCACAGCATCATTTCTCATTTAAGAGAGTTTAAGTTTTGAGCCAGGTGTAATATACATGACAGGATCCAAAGAGGCAGAAAGATTAATATTACAGGACGAGCTCTCATTCACTACTACTCAGAAACTTAGGAAAAGTGCTAAGCAAAAAGGAAGTTTGACACAAAATTATTAAAGTACAAACTGATCTTAGTAGAACAGGAATGAGAACGTCATTCTAAGCTAACATACAATGTGAAAATCTGAGACAAACCATAGGCAGTATCAAATTGACAGAGGACTTTCCTACTTAATTTGACCTCTTCTAAGAGACACTTGGACACAATTGTCCACGCACATGGGGTAATTGCTTTAATCCTGGTTAGGATTAAAAGGTTAGGATTAAATTCCCTGTGTTCAAT
>NW_010190008.1:0-6238 GCF_000695765.1 Mesitornis unicolor | reverse complement strand
GGGCACCTTCCCTTGTTGGTTCCTTTACCAGGTGTGAAAATGCCTTTGCATTTATTTGTGGGCTTCCTGCATAGCCTTTGCAAGCTTTGTTTACTCTGTTTCTGCTTGTATAGACCTACTTTACAAAACCACAAATCTTTCCAGGAAGTTTTTTCTCCACCAGAAATCTCAGTGTCATCTTGCAAGAGCAAATTCAGTGAGACCGAAGCAGTGAGACTGCTAAGTGCTGTAAATGAGAATGAAAACAGACTGGACATCATTTTAAAAGCTGAAAAGCAGTAATTAATGATCATGAATAGTAGTCATTAAAACTCCAGGCAGAAGAATTACAGAAAGGTTGCTAGACCAATAGATTCATTTAAGTTAAATCTCAAGCTCTCTTAGTTATAAAGCTCACTTACTGTGAACAATTTTGAAATCTGGAAAGAAAAATTAAATGAATTGGCCTCTTCATTAGCATGGAAGGAGCTTGAAAAGTGGGAAAGCCAGGGCTAATTGAGCCACAAATTATATTTTGGCTGCCTTGTAAGTGCCAGGGATTATCAAAACATCAATCTCACTAAACCAGTTAAACACGAGATATGTGAGTTTGCTAGCATGACGAAGTTAGGTGCTGTGGCTATAATGGCTTCCTAATAGTACTTTGTGTGGAAATTTGCATGAAGCATTATGATGAAGCCTTAACTACCTGAATTTTACCTGCAGCTTTTTTTTCATTGGCTTCTGCCTGACTCAGAGCGGAGTGGAGTGGGTTCACTTAGTAAGCTGCAATTCTCAACATGGTTCCCCAAGCTGGACTTGGTGGCTGTGGCTCTAACAAAAGGGTGGCTGATTTCTTTCTGAGGTTTTCAGTGGTGGTCATCCAGCCTGGGTATTTCACAATAACTAATCAATTTTATGCCTGCCTGGTGAAAGGGCTGTACTATGCTGTTTGAAAATATAGGAACTTAGATCTTGAGCCCATGGATATTCCTTGGGTAACTAATTTGAGCCATCAGGGATTTTAAAGAAACTTTAGTACTTTTACATTAGCTCCCCAAGATGCATAGGAGCAAAATTTATTTAAAGTGAGATTTTCCTGATTGTCACTCAGGAAATTAATGGCAGTGACAGAGAAAGAAAGTCATCCTTTGCAGAAACACTCAGCTGCTTGAGATGGAAAACATTTTCCACAACTTCTTCCAGGATAGGCAGCAGGGTCCAAAGAAATCAGAGACTTCACCTGGCCATGCCTCACTGTTGCTGGGGGACTGTGGAAGCTGGCATGGGGCAGGGGCACTGTAAATGGTCACATTTCTAAAGCCACTGGTTTCAATAAAGCAGTTAAATGAAAGCTGTTGGGGTGACCTTGAACCTAGTATTTCTTAGTTTTTCAGTGTTTGGAAGGTTGGTATTTTAACACTGTGTTCTCTGGGTATAACTCTTGAGAGAGACAGTGACTTCTGCTCTTCAGTAAAAAACTTTCCTCCCATTTTCTATCCCTCATCATAGGCTTTAAGAGCTCACTTGAGTTTTGGAACAGGCCTATGTCCCCTGACTTTGCTGTGCTGTCACAGCAGTGTGCAAATACGGGAAGAAAAGGCAAAGGCAGCCTTGCAGGTAGCCTGAGTGTGAGTCTCTGATGAGTACTGAGGGATGGCCTATTTGGGACCTTTCTCAGCCCTCCTCTCACTGCTTTCCCTGTGATTTCAAATGCTGAAAAATGTAATGAATAATGAATAGCTTGAAATAACAATTCATGTCTAGTCCTGTTTATTGAAACACCTGCCATCTGTGCACAAAACACATGGAGGACTATTTCAGGATGAGGTATCCACCCTGGAAAATATAAAAACCACCTACATTCTACATGTGGATGACCTGGGATTTTAATGGAGGACTGACTGCTTTTGCAAGGTGACATAACATCCTTCCCCCCAGGAGCAAAGCATGTACATCAGTTCATCCGAGCAGTCAGAGAGCAGTGCTGTTCTGGAAAGCCATGTGAAGCCCTCTGACTCAGCCCCTGGAGTCTCCATGAGAAGTGTCTATGAAACAGGAAGACAAAGCTGGTGTCTTCACTCTCCCCAGGACCCTGTAGCAGTGGGAGTCCCTGGAGCCCCAGGAATTTGCAGGTCTTTGTAGAAAGGCTTGAGGTCAAACAGTCTGAAAATCAGCACTGGACTCTGTAACGTGACACACTTCACAGCAGTTCCAAGCTGCATATTGGAAAAATAAAATTAATTTCCTAAGGCAGGTACCCACAGCCCCGGGCTGCCGCTGAAGGTCATGTCACATATGCAGGGCAAGAACAAGTCTGCCTTTTTTCACCACAGTGGCAGTGTAAATTGGAAAATGTGGGCAAAAAGGCAGGTAAGGCACAAATCTGTAGGCTTGGCAGACTGTCAGTCACCAGCTGTGTGAGTGAGGGGGAGGGCTGCTTCCTCAGACACACTGGCTGATAGCAGAAAATGACATTTTTTCCCTTGTGTCTTTCCTCTCGCTCTCAACTTCAGAGAATGCACAGGTTCAGTACTTCCTGCAGCAGCTTTTGCAGCTGGACCTTTGAATTTAACATCCTTACCAAAGCAACTGGTTGATCTCCAACATATGAGGAACAAAGGCCTTCACAAGGAACATCTTGTAGTGGCTTGGCTGGCCATGCATTATGTTTCCTGAGGAACATAGCTGGCATCCCTGTATTTGCAGGCTGTTCTCACACAGCCCCTGTTTGTACACGTCTGTCCAAGACAGGAGGGGGACCAAGAGAGGCATGACCTCAAGAAGAAGCCAATGGCTCAGATGGGAATGTGGCCCAACCTTAGGTAAAAAACACAAGACATCACCTCCAGTCATTCATAGGAGAAAAGGTCCAAGCAACAAAATAAGAAAGGCAAAGTGTGAGTGTTTGGCTGTGAGCTTTTAACTATATCCTCCTTGGCTTGACAACACTGGCCTGACCACACGTCCATCCTGATGGGCAAAGAAGTGCTCCTCAGGCATCAGTGGATGCTTGTTCATCCTTTGTTATTCCAGTGTGTTTTTGTAACTCTCCTAACTTGTACCTTGATTCTAGGCCATCCCCTCTGATTCTCGTCTTCTTCCTGAGGATGCTTTGTTAAAGGTATTGAGAGGAAGTACTTAAACATCAGGCATCTCTTCAAAGTTGGTGTTACCATGGCAACATTTATCCCAGCTTTTTAATGAGACCCCTGAAAGATAAAGGCTGTCCAGTGATGCTTACTGAATGTTGTCAAGGCAACCCAGGTTTTCCTCAAACTGCCTCGTTTTGTGGATCTTCAACCATACAATGCATTTGAGCTGAGTTTTAATCAGCTGAAGGTTGTGGGGCAGGTGGGTGTTTCAGCAATGGAAAGGAGTGCCTGCTGCAGTCATAGATGCCTCATCAATTCCTTTTGATACTCTTGATCTACACCATGTAAGGGGACCAATGCCTCTGCTAACAAAACTTTCCAAGTCTCCATGTCAATGTCTCCGTATCTTTTGCCGATATGTCTCCTTAGGTTCAAGCACAAAAACAGTGTAAAAAAAAATTAACTAACCTAAGTAACCACACATGGCCTTTGGTGACCTCTGTGAGTTACCTGGTCAGTCTGGGACTTTTCTGTTAAGTGTCTTGCAGTAAATCCATGGCTGATTAAAATCCCAGTTCTGTGGCTCTGTGAGAGGGCAAGGATTAATGACAACTGTCAGTCATTTGTTAACAAATGCCTTGCTACAGAGATGACATGTTACCATATGATGTGACTACTGAACCAGGAAGGGCTTTGCTTTTTTTGTCCATGTGCAATGATCCAGGTAATGATGTGGTTGAGGGCAGTTAGACTTTATCTAGATGTTTGCATGACAAGGGAGAAGCTCCCGACCAGCAGTCGTGCAAAAGACAGGCAAATCTGTGAGCAGGCATCACTGTGAGCTTTGGATTCAGAGCACGGGAAAGAAAACCAGACAAAAACATTCACATGTCACTGCATGTGCGCTGACACAAACCAGGCTAACTCTGTCGCTTTCCATGTGTCAAAGGTGATTGTAGGAATAAGCAGATATGCAGGGCAGAGGATTAACTGGTGTCAGGCTGGAGACAGAAAAGGGAGAAAGTGGCACAGATAAAGACAGGAAGGATTTAGGGGACAACTGTTGCAGTAGCTAGTGACCACAGCATTAGCTTTTCCACCAGTTTTGAGTACCAGAAGCTAACTGTCTGAGCTGAACATTTGCAGCCCAGGGAATGTGCCAGGGGAGTGCAGGAAAAGCATCTCTGAGGTCTAGTCATCTCCAGTGTTACCTGGGATCTTAGCAGGGCTGCTGTGGTAGTTTTGCTGCTGCGAGAGCTGGGGGCTGAGAGACTGCCAAGCACAGAGGGAAGGTAGTCCCCAAGGCTGGTAGTGCCAAGTGCAACAGAAATCTTGCGGCAGTGTTACAGATTATTCAAGTTTTCTTCTGAGGAAAGGCATCCTCACAACTAACTTTAAACTCTTCTGCACAAACCAATGACACACAGTGAGAGAACTGCTTTGAGCACTTCCCGAGCTCAAGAATTAGCTTTTACTTAGGCAAAGCATTACCAGTGAGTGACCTCTTGGGACAGAGCAAGGCACACATGCTCTCATGGTTGTCTGTAAGTATCTTTGTAACAGACAGATACAGTCCCTCCTGTGCCCAGCTATCTCAGAAATGTACACAGTCCACAGGTTAAGATGAAAACAGCAGGAGCTTGTGATTTCTCCACATTTTTGGAAAGGCAGAGCAACCAGCCCACTCCAAACTATCTCCCTACAGGATGCAAAGCTACATGGCTCAGTAAACCACCACACCTGCAAAGATGGAAAGCTTCATAAACACCTCTGCCCTTAAAAGCCTCTTTCTCGAACAGGGAACAGAGTCAGACTTTATATTCCCATATCCCTCACCCCTGGGCAGCCCCAGCATAGACTCTTCCCCTGGCCAGGGTCCTTGCAGTCCATCTTTAGAAGAGGCTTAGCAAGAGAGCGACACCTGGACAAATGTTTGCCCAGTGTAAAGTGAGCTTTGCTGCTCCTGCAAACCAGGCATTTCTGGAAAACACAGGTCACTGTTTGGTAAACTTTCTCTTCCATTCTGCTATAAGAAGGACCCATCAGTCTGCATCTGTGGTTCAGTGCTGAATACAGAAATAACATTTTCTGTGTTTTACTGTCCATAAAGCCAAACACCCTTTGAAAGCTCAGCAGCCTGAAGGCAAGGATGAGAATAGACTCTGAATGGCCATGAAAACACCCCGAAGTGACTTTTTTTTGCCCCAAGGCTGAGAGAGACATAAGCAGCCCAAAGACCTGGTTAGACTTTGTGCTCTTGCTGACTGCTGTTATTAAAAGGCAAGACAAGAAAGACTATGCATGGTTATGCTGTAGATAAACCTGTAAGAACTTTAATAGACAAGCTTTCCTTTGACTGCAAAACAAATCTGAGAAGCAGGACAAACATGGTGGGCACAGTAGCTCTGTGAAAAGGAGGCAAAGCATACCCAAGATATATTAATGTTACCTGAAATACATGGCTGATTAATTGCTTGGAGTCCAATCTGATTACCAAGGTCATTAGCATCTGAATTTGAACAAGGAGCTCAGAGAGGTGTGACAGGGGAGCAGGTAAGGACAACAGACTGTTTTGTGAAATATAGAAGTCAGCCCTAGATGTTTTCCTTTGCAGACATGGAATCTGTCAAGTATAAGCTTACTAAGTCAGGTAAAAGGGAGTTTCCTTGTAAATCCAGAGCCTCACATGAAAGGCTTCTGACAGGAGGCATCTCCATATGCAAGAAACCCATAGGCCTCCCAGATCTACATTGCACTTTAATACAACCCCCTGTGGCTCTTGGGTAGGCAACTAAAAGAGGAAGGTCCCTGCCTCCCTTTCACTACATGAAGATAGGGAAACTCCTCCATTTTGCATAGGAAAGGAATTGCTGACCATTTGTAGCCCATCTTTTTGGTCATGTTTAGGCTTGTTTAGCAGTATGTAGAAAGACTTTGCAAGGAGGATGTGTGCTGCTCGCAACTAAAAATCAATTATCAATTGGCTAGCAACACAAAGTATTGCTAAGATTTAACGAGCAACTGAGAGAAGCAACATGCTCACCATCCCACATCTAAGAAGTCATTGGTAGCCAGGAAGGCATCAGTCGGATGGGGAAGGGCTGTCCTGTGACGATCTCTGGGACATAGCCTCTATTGCTGGGTTGCTTTCATTTCCCAGGTCA
>NW_010190007.1:40271-52746 GCF_000695765.1 Mesitornis unicolor | reverse complement strand
AGGTCTTTTTCAACCATAACGATGCTATGATGCTATGATATACATCACTATTAACAGCAAGTCTCTAAAATTCTCACTAGTAAAGCAGCAAATACAGTTATGATTGGTTATGTATAGAGAGAGGTATATATCCACACACACACACACACACACACACACACACACTTATATATAACGAAGATAAAAAGCCATTTCCTTTGGGAGACACCACCAGTTACGGTGGGCTGGCAGCCGTGGTGAAGGCAGCTTCCATTGTGGCAGTGAGAAACACGTAGTTTGGCAATGTATAAAGTCAATTGAACTATAAGGATACAGCATCTATAACGTGGAGTATTAATAGTAGCCAGTGATACTGCACTGTTAGCACCTATTAAAGGTCTGCCAAGAATTCATTTACCTATATGCACACAGTAAAGGCATCACGGAAATACTAAATTATGCAATACAATGCTTCAAGGCTAATAAATGACCCTAAGAATTAAATTCTGAGGTTGCTGGTTTATTGTTAGTCTCAAATAGACTCCAATTCCATACCTCGTATAGGCCAACCTCCCTTTAAAAGTCAACTTCTTTTTATAATTTTTTATAAATGTTTAACTCATTTGTTCATAGTAAATATCAACCTAACCCAATAGCACAAAAATTTATCACAAGACCAAGCAAAATCCACCCTTTAATGGTGCCTCACACACTTCAGAGACTCCGAAATTATTTTGAAGAATACTTTCTTTTTTTTAATAGAACCGACTTTCAGCAGAGCTGAAACGGGGGTATGTCTGCAAAAAGCTCTACAGCAAATATCCTCAAAGGGAACGCGTTTACCTCACTTTTAGCTTACAGATTCATAACCAGTTTCAGAGAAAAGACAGCCAAATCTGAGCAGTAATGCAAAACCAGATCGTATTATTCCAAAGCACCTGTTCCACTGCTCAAAATGTAGTCTGTTGCTTCCCAAAACAATTCATGCTTATCATCCATCTTCGTAAGAAAGCTACATATATTCCCATATCTCATTTATTTTCTTACGAAGACTTAAAAATAAGAAGAGGTGTTCTGATTCTTACAGCTCAGTGGGGTTTTTCTGGGGGAGAAGCATTTCTCATTGTATTAAAAAATTATGTGGTTCGCTCATGATCATTCATGATTACAAGTCAATGCTTTGTCAGCCCACGCATGATCTCTAAGGATCGGAAGGAAGAGCAGTTGAAAATCCCCATGAGGGATGATGCTGGAAAAGACCACCTTGGGATCGGAAAGAGCTCACTGGAGTAATACACAGAAATATTACCTCACTTCTCACCAATTAACAGCCTATTTTTCACATGTATAAAATTGAGCTTTCACTGCCCTACCTTGATGACAAATTCCTGCCTCGTTATGGCAAAGCACTTTGAGATTTGAGGTGGGAAACACAATATTGCACGGATTACTGTTATTACAGTCTTTATGACCCTTTTACTCCACCAGCCATCTCCCTCAGTCTGCAAGAAACATATTGGTGATGAAATTAAAACACAAATTAAAAAGCATCTAGAAGACTCCCCGGTAAAATAAGTGGGTACAGAAAAGATTACGTCAGATGATGTTCTACAACAACAAACCCAAAGCAAAGCAATTTCACTTACAGAAGAGGGGGTCAGCTTCCAAAGGCAGAAGTTATTTAGATTTGTATGTAGTTATCCCACCCACTGCCACCTCCAAGTTTCAAGCAGCAGCTACAGAGTTGAGCACAAAACCGCAACCTTCAGCCAACCCCTAGGCAAGCACAAATGGCTCAAATCCAGTACAGTTTCTGTTTCACGGCAAACCCAAAAAGCCATTAAGTGAAAGACTACAGTTAAAATTTCTCATGACCCAAGACATTCTAGGGTTTGGATATTAACAAATAATAATAAAAAAAGACAACAAGCATTTACTCTGATGAATTCAATAAGGATTTTCTAGATAAGAACTGCTCAAATTTGGAGGCGGTTACCAACAGTTACTCTGTACTGCTTAGCAATTTAAAAATTGTTTGTTTATAAAGCCAAGAACGATTTAAATGCTCATTTAACATCTGCCTTCAAACTAGCTTTATTCCTAATAAAGTTGTTTGAAGCATAGCTGTGGAAAAAACACATAAGATTGCTTGCTACAAACCCTGATTCTTCCAGAAGTACGTAATGTGGTACGATGCGCAGGCCTCGTCTGTCAAAACAAAACTACAACTTGCTTTTTTGAAAGCTAATGAATAAGAATTTCATATGCAGTCATTTAAAAGCATTTTCTCCCAGTTCTGCTAATGAAGTGATGTTTTGATTCCAGCACCTGTTTCTTATTTCGCAAATTTGAATATAAAGTCACTACACACAGGTGGAATGGCTGTTACAAAATTTCTCTGGTTTCCACCTGAAGCAATCGGAAGGAACACAATAATGCGACGGTGACAGAAATTAAGATGTTTCAGAAAAGCTTCTCTAAATAATTTTGAACATGAAAGCAACCTCTGTACCTGCAAAGCCCCAGTGAAACTCTTCACACAGCCCCACAGTGTTCTCCAACGGGAAGGTTTCATGTGCAGGAAGACAAGCCAGGCTATATTTTATGTTCCCACTCTGTGGTTGAGCTGCAGCTCTGTGCTCAGGTTGCAAAACAGCTCTTGGTCAGTCCCAAGTGACCTTCTCATCACCAAAAGGCCACGCCATGGCATTGAGAATGTGTTATTATCACAAATGACAGCTCGTGAAGACACCATTTCTGCCCTAGCGCTAAGCCTGGTCTTCCCCCACGCCGCTGCAAACCCCAGTTAATGTCCTTGCAGGGGTCCCTGCATGGAGCAGCTGCTCCTTTTTCTTAAGTTTCACAACCACCAGACAAAGCCACTGAGAGCTTCAGGAATGAACCAAACAGTTCAAGAGGTGGTAAGAGCACAAGAAGTCTCTTGAGGAACCCTTGCCTTAGTCCATCACTCTCAGCTACAAGGCTGAGAGTGTTTTATGGCTCCAAGCCCACCTCTGCTGCTCCTTCTCCAAAGCTCAGCAATGCCTCTGATGCCAGAGCTGAGTCGCTCCCTGGTCCTCCTCCCAAACCCATACTCTACCAAGTCCCAGAACAATCTGTGAGAGACTTCATTAGACAAACTCAGCTGCTGCAGGAGAAAATATATCTATTTTTTTCAAAGTACATATGAGAAAGATTGAATAGGACAGTAGCCTGAGGAAGGCTGAAATGGAAAGGCGAAGGTATTCGATCTCTGACACTACAGCAAGAGAAAAGATATGGGCTGGCTGCTGCTTTTTCAGTACAGGTTAGTAATAAATGTGCTGTTTAATTACGATTTATTGTACTGGAGATAGTCTCCCATTCTCCTGTTGTGTAATTAAGCAATCTGGAACATTAAACACCTAACAATAAACTCCCCAGACCATGAGCCAAATTCACCTCTCGTGGAAATAAAGGGTCTAACACAGCAGTAAACACAAGGAATTTTACCCATTTTCTTTTCCTAGCTGGCAGCTTACACAGTGCAGTTTTCCATGAAGCAAATAAATTGCTTTCTTTGATGTATCACCTAGATGAGGAAATCAAACGCGATGCAATACAATATTGATCAATTAATGGAGATGCATTTGCAACTTCCTTTGACATCTCCATAAGGCAAATACTAAATAACGAAAGTAATGCCTCACTCGAGGCAAGAAGAAAAGCTTGGAGAATGTTGTGCTTCTGCCGAAATATTGAGCACTATTGGATTCAACATTGATATTTAATTTACAGCTGAGTTCATTTTGTGGAGCTTTAGCTTGCATCCAACCATGCATTTTTATGTCAGCGGTAAGAAACTATTCCATATCGATGGAGGACAATGAAAAGTTATTTTTCATATAGAGCATAGAATTAAAAAAAAAATCTCAATGTCTTTGCCAGCATGGAGGACTTACCAAGAATAAAGACTGGCAGCTGCATTTTGGTGGCTATACTTTGGATTCCCCTCAAGTCCCTGTTCTTCTCTGTTCCCACAAGGACAAAATATGCCCTGATATCTGACCAATGAGTCACTTCACTAATGGTCCTGCAAGCAGTGAAATGGGCCTTTGCCACATTACGCCATGGTTTTGATGCATGCTTTCAGCAAGGTAAGTCTCATGAATCAATTCTCTAGCTCAAAGGGTGCCACGCATTTGGCTTTCTCACAATGAACACGGGAAGGTGACCAGCAGAGGGGTACAGAAGAGAAACCATCAGCCTGCTCCCAACAGAAACAGCTACCAGAAATCAGTTTAACCATGCATAACTCAAAATATTTGGGGTTTGGCAGATGCTCAGAAATCTCAATTATATGGGAGGTTCTTTGGTTATTTTTCCAGGCTCTGTTATTTGAATCACATGCCACCTTAGGCAAAAGAAATGTTTATGCTGGAGTTTTCCTACCCTCATTCCTCTGATTCAAAGGCCAGCAGCCTTCCTCTCCTATCCTCAATTATTTTTCCCCAGAAATCCTCCTGGATAATAAGACCTTATACTTGTTCCTTTGCACAGCTTTTTATGTAAATGCCATTAACCTAGGCATAAAATTTCCACGTTGCCAAATGCTTTGCCCTCCTTCCCATCCATTTTCTCACTTGTCAGCTAGAACTCACAACTTTTCATTGCAGCTTGCAAATTAGCTGCGGAAATAGAAAATTATTTGCGGTAGGTACAGCTAAATTCATCCATTCCTGCCGCCTCTTAATATGTCCATAGAACACAGCTTGCACTACTACTCATGCTTAAATGCACTGCTCAACAGATGCAACTCCTCCGAACCGTGAACAGAAGCCTTGTAGTAAGCACAGTGCTCCTCTCTGGCAGCTGCAAGCCCAAGTTCCAACCACTAAAGCATCGCTTTCGGAAAACAAATCCAAAAGAAAATAGCTTCCCTCACTGCCCTGGTCCCTGCCACGCATTCCCTGAGCCCTGGGACTCTCAGCCAGAGCCACGCTTTTGCAAATTAAACTCTGCCTGCCGATTACATTGTAGTTGCAAATTTAATTGCAGAGCAATTAGAACTTTAATTGCTAAGTGGCTAGTTGACATCAGAGCCAGTTCGATTAGGATTTGTTAATATTTTCGTTTGTTTCAAAACACAGACCAATAACGGTCTGCATTATTCATGGGGTTGTGCCGAAGCCACTGTAGGGCTTAACTGTGGTGGCTGTGTCACATTTCCTAATGACAAATATTAACAATATGAAAATTAAATCCATGATATTTTTCTTAAAGCCCTTCTTAAAACAGACTGACATTGAATTGCTCCCAGCTTGTCACCTTCTCCAGCCCCACATTCACGGTCCCCCCAAGAATCGCAGCATCGCTATCCCATGCTTGGGTAATGCAGTGAATGTAAAACCACTGGTGTTATTTCAGGAAATGATGGAAGCAGCTCCTGGGAAGTAGTCTATACAGGGAAAATGTTTTTATAACGATTTGCTCTGACAAGTTATTGCTCTTACAAGTTCTTGTGTAACTTCCCTAGAATGCGAAGTTAAATATGGGTCCCGGCAAACACAGAAAAGTAAAAATACAGACGATTGAAGCACATACAAACAAAGCAGGATCTGTTTTGCAAAAGCTGCATGCACTTGTTCCGTATAACACCTGCAAAGCACACAGATCACTTCTGTTTTGATGAGGACATTCGGTGATTTATCACTTTGAGTCCATCCAATTAAACGCTGAATAACAACTTCGGCTCAACTCCATCCATGTTCCTCAAATAAATCGACCTATAAACTAAATTGCACTAATGTGACTGTCTCAATTAGCAGGATAATTTTTTTTTCCTCCCAATAATTAAATGGTCATTTTCTCTTTCCGGATGCAGAAGAAAACAGATTAAGCTGACCTGAGGAATCTGTCAGCCTGCGTGTCATTTCTATAATGGGCAAAATTCTCGCAGTGCGTTGCCAGCTCTCTCTGTCTCCTCCTGCCTTAGAGGTATGGGTGGAAACCCACTTGATATTTCAACTCAAAGTTGTCCATGACTCACAAGTCCAAACCAGCCTCTTAGTTTCTTAATTTTAAAGATACAGGAATATCTAAGAGGTTATCTATGAACCTGAACTGCGTTTCTATACAGCATGAGGTTTTAATTACATATACTTTCTTCTGTCATCCAGTAAGGCCTTTAATGTCAGGAATGGGGCAGCCACATTTATAACTTATATTTCTCTATTTCTCCTCCTGTGTATAAAAAGAAGTCTGGAAGTGCTAATCCTTTATTTTAAATTGTATATCCTAGCAATGGCTTTGAGAGATGGATAAAAGTAATCGGTTTTATCCTTTTTCACATTACTTTTCAATACTAGACCCTTCAAAAAAGGCAGGTTTTCCCGGGAAGACACTAATTATTCATTACACTTCCATGCAAAGGTTAAAAATAAAAACACATTATATTGCAGAAATTAGGAAAAAAACAAAGCGGGGTTCAGCGTGAGCTCACATCTTCATCAGGATACAGATTTCATCACGCAACTCCCAAAATGAAAGGAGGGGTCGGAGGAGGTGGATTCCCACAATTCAGTGCAGAATTCGTGAATGACTATTCTGTATTTTATTCTCTCTATGCTGTTTCACACTTAGACTGCAGCTTTATTTATTGGATGCCATTCAAGCTCTGCTCTGAAAACAGAATAGTAACTTCTTGTAATTCGTTTTCTTTAGGAAATATCACTATGGATCTGTAGATTTTCCTGAGCAATACTGAATATATTTCAAAAAACTGCACCTGAGATGGAGCAGAAGTTATCTTACCTCACGGCAACATTAAGGTGAGAAGCACCCACTTTGAAGTGTCCAATAGAAAAATCTCAAATTTGAGTTTAATTTATTTTACCAGTACTTATAATATAGACTTTGTATTCTGAAAGCTAAACTCTACTGACTTTAAATATAGCTTTCAAATATTCAGCATGTTGGCAAATCATAGTTTCAGCTCAGAAAACAAGGGACTTTATTAAATCCAAATTTTTCACAACCAAATGGCCTCAGCCTCCCTGATGCTCACCTGTGGCAAAGGCAAAATGGAAACAAGTTGTCCCCAAGAGCAGCCAACAGCTTTAAGCAGTGCCTTGCTTTGGCTTTCCCTGCTGTCCAGTGTCTCCTTCTCTGGAAAATTTACTTTCTCCACTGCCTGCTTCATTATTCACAGCTCCATGGACTACTCACAAACACAGGCCATGCAAAGAAAGTTGTCGTGGTTTAACCTGGCAGGCAGCTGAACACCAAACAGCCACTCGCTCGCTGCCACCTTCCCATGTGTGGTGGGGGAGAGAATCAGAGGAGAAAGGTTGAAACACTTGTGGGTTGAGATAGAAACAGCTTAATGGCTGAAACTTAGACCATCATCATCATAGGAACAATGATAATAAACCACATGAAGTTATACTCAGCTCACACAGAAGTCATGAGCTATGTGCTCCCAGCAGTGAATATTAGATAAAATAAAGAAACATTGTGAATGCAACAGAGAGCAGGCAAGGAGGAGTGGAACGATGGGCAAAACCCTTCAGCGAGGACGACCATCGAGGAAAAAGAGAGAGGACATCCCCAGTAAACACCCCAGTTTATAGTGAGTGTGATGCTTATCGTATGGAAGAATCCTGTTGGCCAGCTTGGTCAGCTGCCCTGACAGCCCCTGGCTTTTGATCGCCCCAGCTTCTACACCTGGCTAATCTCAAAATTACTAAAGACCTTGATCACTGCATACCAGTGCCAGCCAAAAACTAAAACCAAGTGTCTTAGCAACTCTTTTACATTAAACCGAGTGCTGGAGTCTTTTCAGAAATGCGGCTTTCCTGAATTGAAAACTGATTCTGTGATTCTATCCCAGCGAAACCAGGACAAAAGTAGTAAATCTTCTGCCAGAGGAAAGACAAAAAATAAGGAAACTAGGGATTAAAGCTGACACGATGCTCTTACACTCCTTGCTCACCCTGGAGCTGTCTTAACAGGAGGGATTTCCAGTCTGCTGTTTCAAAGTCCGGAGGTGCACATCTGTAATCTGCTTTAACGGGATGACATTAATGTTTATAAATATTTAAAGGGTGAGTGTCACAAGGATGGAGCCAGGCTCTTCTCGGTGACAAACAATGATAAGACAAGGGGTAACGGACACAAACTGGAACACAGGAGGTTCCACTTCAATTGGAGAAGAAACTTCTTCTCAGTGAGGGTGCCAGAGCACTGGCCCAGGCTGCCCAGAGAGGTTGTGGAGTCTCCTTCTCTGCAGACATTCAAAACCCGCCTGGACGCCTTCCTGTGTAACCTCATCTGGGTGTTCCTGCTCCGGCAGGGGGATTGGACTGGATGAGCTTTTGAGGTCCCTTCCAATCCCTAACGGTCTGGGATTCTGTGATTCTTTGACATTAATACTGCAAGGTCAATGGTTATCATGTCACAAAAAGGGGATGCAGCCTTACAGCTACTCATCAGCAACAGCAGGCTTTGCAAAACCAAACCTTGCCAGCTGAACTAACCCAGCAGCTCCTACCTACAGCAGACTGCCTCCTTCCCTGTCCTGGTTTCCATCTCTTTTCCAGCAAGTTGCAAAGATCAGTTTTAGTGCCTTTGCTCCATGTCTCACCCCACCCCAGTACCCCTTCTCCAGTAGCCACTGCTTTGCCAAGCCAGAACTCAACCTGAGCTCATGATTCTTCTCAGCCCACATGCACATAGGAACTGTAAGCCCCAGTACATTTATCCCTTACCCAAACTTGGGTAAGTTTTGACAGAAGAACTGTAATAAGAGGGACAGGAAAAAAATATAAACATTTTGCCGAATTTTAAATTGTGTTCCAAAACATGGCACCATTGCAAATTGTTGCAAGTGTTCTGAATATTAAAAAAATGTTATTTTTTTTTTTATTTTTTAGACTTCTCCCTGGAAAAGGCTAAACAGCTTCTGACAAAATTTTCCAACGATTCATTTTAAGCTAGAGTCTGCAGCAGAAGTTTTAAGCTCAACCTTTTAAAGTTTCGCAAATGACAGGGAACCAAAGAAAGGCTTGATGATGTTCAGTACCTGGACAGTCTTAAGATTAATAGCACTGCAGAGTCTCATCTGTAACATACTTACAAATGGCTCCAAAGAAAGCTTTAACCTCTTTTTGCTTGTCAGATAAAAATCTAATGAGAGGAAGGTAAATGAAGCAAGACATGAAAAGTTATGACTCTCGCACTTGCTGGTGCAACTGATGAAACTGTGACAAGTCCCTTCACGAGCTCCAGCAAACCCTTTTTCAGTTGAAGAATTTATTTCAACTCCTACAAAACACCCTCATAGAAACAGTCCAAATGTGATGGACCGCTGGGATAGGCTCCTCCAAGACTGCTCACTGGCAGCTGCTCTGGGGCAGCGGAGGAGATGAAGCTGCTGGGCTCCCTGACGAGAAAACCTTGTTTGGAGTGGGGGTTTTCAGTGCTGAGATTTTTTGGGGGGGAGTTAAGCAGACAGGGCAGACACCAGCCTTTCCAACACCAGCAGAAACCCGTGCTGAGGTGTCCACAAGAGATGACCAAAAACATCCCACCTCGCCTCGCTGGTTGAGACCTGCTAGCAACAGAGGGGGAGTTTTGTTGTGCCTTTCAAAAAATTATACACTATGACTATTTTTTTAACATTTGCTTTTAAGAAACACTTCTGAAACTGGGCTTGAAACCGTGAATCAATGTGTACAATCTCAAAGGCCCAAAACAGTGAATAACAGTAACACTTCTTGGATTTAAATCAAGACTTACTCTAGAGAAAGGATTACTGGAGATAAGAGCAGATCTGCATCTGAGTTTCTACCCTGTCTGCAGAAATGTTTTGAAAAATAGGGAATGGAAATAAAGAAGGTGATCGCCCAAATCTGTAACAGCAGCCTGGGGGCAGAGAGGAGCTTCGAGGATTGAGAGCATCTGAAAAAAAAAAAGGATAAAGAAACTTCTCCTGGGCTCTAAAGGTAGGAACTAACACCTAGATGAGAGGAAGGCAGGAAAGTGAAGCAAAGCACAAAGAGCATGAGGAGTACCTAGCAGAGTGGGGAATAGGTGTGCAGAGCAAGGAGAGACATAAAAGTGTGGCAAGGCAAAGGGAAAATAAACCAAGTAAAGACCAAGGGGGTTGGTTGGTGGAAGAGAGCTTGGGAAGCAGTCAAAACTGTCCCAATGTCAGCCTGTCTTGGACAACCCCCCAGGGCAATGTAGCCTGTGGACACGCACAAATAAAGTGGCAAATAAGACTGTTGGACAGAAAAGTCATGCTGGAGACCGCCTAACAGAGCAAACAATCTGCCCAAAGCCATCCAAAGATTTCATCTTCAGAGGAGTAAACAGGAGGGACTGATGCCGTTTTAACACTGCAGATTTAGCTCTGTGGGTTCTGGTTAAACTTCTTTAACATCCCCATGTGAAACAAACCTCTTACAAAGCACATCACTAACATTACCTTTGAAAGGAGGGGCTCACAGTGACTGGGTTGCTAATTAATTATCTCAGAAGAAATACTCTGCCTGTGCAGAGATGTTAATGCTCAACTATTTTCTGTTGTGACCTTCACAAGTAAACTCTGCAGCCGGAGCAAATTAAATGGCTCTCTTCCACTTCCAGCCAGGTGAGGCTCTATCTAGGAGGATCTAAAACTTGGGGTTTTTTTGCTATTAGTATGATTTTTATTATTATAAGGATTTTGTTCATGGTAGAACCTAGAGGACCCAGTCCCAAGTGAAGATGTGCATCCTCAACCACCAAATAAAACATTCAAAAATACATACATATACAGGCACATACATATACCCTCTCTTTCCAAGCTTGAATTACAAGATATTTAGAACTGCAACGTTTACGTTCAGGAGGATGGACAGGTGGCTTCCAGAAGTCCACTCCAACCTCAATTAATCTGCAACTATAAATTACTTCAGATGTAAGGTTTGTTTCAGCCTAAAGGTGTGCATATAGGATTTTGTAACTTGCACTGGCATACACCATATAATGACTTTGTTTGCAATGAGGCTGCAAGACCATGATAAAATCTGTAAGGTGGTGGAAAAGCCTCTCTTAAAACAGAGTGTGAGTTGGCAAACAAAGATAGCAAGGACTCAAGAAGATAGTTAGCCATCAAGCAGAGAGAATATGAAAACATCCTATTAAAGTCAGATAAAATTTTGTTTTATGTACAACACTCCTGCTGATTATTAAGGTGTTTGAAAAAATAAAATTAAGAAAATAAACCAAGGAAGAAACAAGAAGTCAGTTAGCACATACAGGAAATGTTTGCCTGGGTTAGATTTGTTACACTCAGCATAGAGAGCACTAACGAAGGATGGAGTCACATAGGTGCCCTGCAAGGACACAAACCTCTTCCCTTGGCCATAACGCATTGCTGGACACTTGTTGTCTGTGACAGCATCGTGAAGCATCAGCATGAATTTCTTGTCTACGCTGCACTGATTCTAGTTTCTCTCCCTCAACTGGAGAGTCTCCCAAAAAACTAACAAGTTTGTCTGATTCACTGAAGATGCTCATGAAGCGATGGACAGGGTGCAGATGGAGAGATCTGCAGGCTCCCGAGCAGGATTCAGCGTGGCAGACTACACTTACTCATCAAACCACAGCAAGAAAAGACCACATTCATTGCATGACTCCAGAAACCACATTACCCAAAGGATCTGTTGAAGTACAGGGTGGGGGGAAGCTCCTGATTCAGTCTGGGATAATTTAGGAAAGCAACGTTAAGTCTTGGTTTGCAAAATCTGTTTCTCACTGCTCTCAAAGACCACAATCGCTTAGACTGACAGATGGGGTCCAGAATGGGACCCATATTTAGGGTATTTATACATACATAACATAGATGTGTGTGTGTGTACATATATATATATGTATATAAACAAAACAAACTTAGTCGTGTCTTAAACACTAAAGAATTCTTCACCATCTGCCCACTGTACCAATAGTTACCTGCTGCACAGCACCTGCACAGAAGCAACTGCAGCCTAAGAGAGTTTGTAGCTGCTAATTCAACACTTTCTCAATTTTCTAGTGGCTAGAAGAGTGCGCCAAGAACAATTTCAGTTGTGATTTGCATGCTGGGGGATTGCTCAGTTTCAGTTTCCAGTTCTTGAGGAACTCAAACAGTTAAAGCAAAGTTCAAGAGAACGTGTTCTCCTGCAGCCAGTGGGAGGTGCATACATTTCATGTTGGCAGTTCACCCCCATTATAGTTACTGCATGGCTTCTGAAACCCATATATACGGAAAAAAAGGCCATCAAAGAGAAAAGATGAGTTTCATATTTATTCTAGATAAAATATTGAAAAGCCTGCATAATTTTTGAAGAACATTTCGTTTGCTTTTCTCATTTGACTCAGTCTTACCTCGATAAATAACATGTTTTAATCTCAAAAGCAAACAAACCGAACAACCTCAAATACAAATCGCTTTCCCTGCCCTGCACAGGTGATTTTGTGGAAGCACACAGTC
>NW_010190007.1:2330-40240 GCF_000695765.1 Mesitornis unicolor | reverse complement strand
TGCTGAACTGCAATATTTATCTCCAATTCCCATTTTGGAATTGTGGGTGAGATGTCACAAAGTGCAAATTGTCCCTTTTTGGTACTCGAAGCCTCTTACGAACACAACCCATCAGTGCATCCATACACTGATGGATATAACAAACAGGACTTTGCTGCAATGGGAGCTTTGCAGGAATTAGATTGCACTTAAAGAAATTCAGCCCACGAGTAATTTATTGCCCTTGCTCGCAGCAAACCCATACAGTACAAGAACACAGCGCGAGCCAGCTCCCCCTTGGTTACGGGTGCTTTCACAGCAGGGTATCCATCAGAGATCCCTTTGGATAAAACCACTCTTGAATATTTCTATATAAGACCTTGTTTCTTCAAGCTGTGCACTCAGTCTTTAGTAAATGGACCACAGTGGCCCCTTAGGCAACCTCAAGTGAGGGTGGGAAGTGTGAACAGGCTCCAGCTGTATTTTGAAGCTCTTCGAAAAATGAGACAAGGAAGAAACCGGTTTTATGATTTATAAAGAGGGGAGGAATCAAGAAGGCAGGTCCAGAACATGGCAGCTGGGCTGGGAGGTGGGTGAATGAGGTGGATGGAGAGTGCTGATCTCGAGGCTGGCCCTGCTTCCAGTGGTAAGGGCATCTCTGGTTTATGAAGGTCTCCAAACTGCACAGACTTAGTTCTCCAAAAAACAAAGCAACAGATCAGAAATTACACTCATCTTCAGGGTTTCCATAACAACACTTTTGTTACTGACCTATTTCAAATGCTGAGAAACCCGGATTCATTTTTGGGTTTTTTTTTTCCTCAGGCCTTCTTAAGACGCTCTGTTAATGTCATCTCTTAAAACACTGACATGTTTTCTGCTGAATACACTAAGAAAGAGAGATATTTCCTTCACCTGCCTTAAACAGCTCTTAGATTATCCTATCCAAATTTTTTTTTCCAGTTGCATCCTCCTCTCTTGCTCTTTAGAGCTCTGGCTTTCATTTCCTGGCTTTTCAAAGGATTTTGAAAGTATGTCAAAATGTTAGCAAAAAAAACCAAAAAGGTTGAAGCTATAAAGATATGAAACACTGGAAGTGACCAATTTTAATTTATTCTTTCAATTAAAATGAAAAACAGACAGTTTTGTCATGTAAGTGACAGTGAGACATGCCATCATTGCAATCTCTTCTTAAACACAACAGAACTAAACCAGAAGTTGAGATGCCTTTGAACAGCAATAACATCATTCATTCCCTTTGCTCTTGTTTTACCCATGACAACCATGTGCTTGAAAGGCAACGATAAAAGAGCAGATACATTGGGAGAAAAAAAATCGAGACAGGCACTTCAGACAGAACTTGGAAATCCACAAAAATAAGAAAAGACTAAAATTGATGAAAATTTACACACCGGGAATATTTTACACTCCATTATACAAGTACATAACCACGAATACTACCATGTATATATACCATGTATGCTACCATATAACACCACACTCTGAATACTGTTTAAAATGTGTGATTCACTTGACTGCCAAACACCTATACCTCTGAATGGAAATCACACTTTGCAAGTAACAGGGCAATCCTGGATGAGCAGCTCTTCTGGCCTCTAAAACTGGCCATACCCTTGAAAGACACTTTTGGGGCTAAAACATGTCCCACGAAGCAAGGGAAAAGCCTCACTGGGTTCAAAAGTACCTTCACATCAGCCAGACAGCCTATATGCCCTGGGGTCAATTTTGATCTCAGAGAAGAAAACAAAGACTGTCCCCAAATTACAAGTTTTCAGGCTTAACAGAGGCATAGCTGAAGGATGGGAAGAGTCCAAACCTCTGACAGAGGACAGAGGCCTGTGCTAGACAGAGGAGGTACGTACTCTCACAGCGACTAGAAGGCTGCATATGAACAAGTCCAAAACAACTCAAGAACTGATCCAAGTTTCAAGGCAGGGATTCTGCAGTAACCAGGACAGTCTTTACCTCTCGCAAGCAGTACCACAATAGCATGGGGTTCTATTAGCTCAATTTTAGCTGGAGTCATTCAAGTGCTACAATACTTTCCACGTGCGTTGCACCATTAGCAATGTGGCATGTGCTGCTTCGCTACTTCTCTCAGCTCTTTACTATGGATGCTAAATAACACAAAGAGAACTGTGTGGATAATCCACCTGGGGAACACCTGGAGAAGAAGACTTATTTGGTCCTTCCAGTCCATACTGCTTGGCCAAGGAGAGAGACGAGAGCCAGCCTGGGCCATCTTCCTTCACCTCTGCAGCTCCCTACCTGCTTGATGGCCACTGGTGGCAAGTACCACGAAGGACTCCAGCCTGAGCACATCACGTTTGTGCAGGCTCCATTCCTGGAGGTTTTTTAGGACCAGGCTGGATAAAGCCCCAAGCAGCCTGGTCAGATCCCAGATCTTGCTTGAGCAGAAAGCTGCACTACAGACCTCCTGAGGTCTCTTCTGACCTTAACTATCCAACAATCCTGTCTTCTTCATCTATCAATAAACAAAAAAACCAAGAGCTGAAAGGGCTGTACAATTCTATTATTACCATCACTAATTAAAGATGTAAATTTGAAGGGAAAAAAGTACTCTTGGTATTTCCATTGTTACTGTCTTTGGAAATATGGCACCTCACCACACAGTGCTCCAGGAGCCAAGTAACAGTAAGTCTACATATACGAATAGAGATCTTATGTTCACAGAGCACAGCTCTTCTCTGCCCTATTTTTACTGGTAAATAATAAATACTTGGTATGAGATTGAACTATGGCACTCCCCTTCGTGGGCCTGGCAACTGGAAGAAAAGTTCAGACCCCAGCCTGAGCCAACAGGCAAAGTTCTCAGCTGAGTGACTCGGATGAAGCAGGAAAAGGTCTTGAGTAAATCAATGCTTTCAGCTGACATCTGCAATGAGCCACGGGTTTTGAGTTACACAGAACCAGTAACATTCCGGCATTTTTATTTTTTGTCCAGACACAACAGTTTTTGAATATTTGGTCAATAAAAGTTAGTAGTGTTTTTGACAGCAAAGTGTTCCTGATAAAATACATACTTCAAAATTTTACTTTTTTTCCCTCCCTAAGGCAAAAGTAAACAATTTCTTCTGAAAACAGACCCTTTTCTATTCAACAAAAATAATTCTCCACCTGAGGGACACTGCTAGATTCCCAAGCACTGTCAGAACAAACTGAAGAACTTTTATTAGTTACATTAAGCTTCTAAACTAGGAAACCAGTTGACCAACACTCTTGGGTCATTCCTTTTTTTAGCCAGTTGCCAGGCCTTCTTAATTACTATACACATGCTTAGCCTTCCCCCCTAAGTCATGCTCTGCAGCAAGACCCTGGAGACAAGGAAATGGGATGGTTGATGCCACAGACTCATCTGTTTTCACCTGCCAAGGCACACTGTGCTGGCACCACGATGGGCTCCTATCAAGCAGATGAGGTTCTTGCAAGTACCCCAATGGGATTTCTCCTGAGGCTACATCAGCACCAGCATCCAAGAGAGACACGTACAGCAGCCAAGCTGTCTTCTCCAAGCTTTGCGCATAAAGCTTCTCTAAACCAGGAGTATGAGTGAATGCGGTAATGAATGGAGCTGTTTCAAATCTTGGCAGGTGAGAATATCCTTGCTACACCTCCGGCTGGTATTCAATCACTTTACAGAAAGGAGTGAAATGATCTAGAGACACTCCACTGATCTGAGGCAGAAACATCTGCTGAAAACAAAACCATCTGAGTCACTGAACAGAGCAAGGTTAGGAGGAGGAGACAGCTGCAGCCAGCCACATAGCCAGGAAAAAGGCTGTTCTCAGTAATGCAATGCAAGGAAATAACACTGTCGGAGCCAAACGAGATGGCAGAGGGGTTTTTTGCTATGAACCTGGATACCTCTCAGCTCTGTAACCAGAAAAAGGAATGTGTAGTGAGGCAACCTGAGAGCTGCTTTCCTTCCAGTATCTATTCTGCAGCCTCACAGAGAGATGAATGCCTGTTATTTAGTTATTTTGGCCTGTTACTTAGTCTACTTTGTACTGAGAAGACTACAAACTCTTTCTGAAGACCTTAAATACACCCTACGGGTGAAGGAAGGACAGTTTTCAGCTATTTTTCCAAGGGAGAGGAAGGAAAATAGCATCGCTATATCAGCACAAATGTTATTAAAAATGTTAACTATGTCAAAAAATGTCCAGAACAATCAAGAATAGAACAGGAATAAGAAAAAACCTGTCGGTAGCAACCAAATCACTGACTTCTCAGAGACCCTCATGTGCCTGGAGAATTCAGATATCAAAATAAACCTGCACAGGACAAGTACCTAATAATGACTTCCATTTGTTGAGCAGATTTGACTCTTGTATTGCCCTGCACTGTTTCCAAAACTCACTCTCTGCCCGTGCCATAAATGAGCATAGCTCTCACATCTCCATGGCTTTCCAAAGCTTTTTGGCTGACACAGGTTGTTTCCTTCTCCAGTATACAAGCACGTAAAAAAAATTCACCAAGTTCACTGAGCAGCAGGGAAAGGATGTAAGAAACACAGGTTGGATTAAAGAGTCATTCTGCCTTCTCTGTTTAAAAAGAGATAATAAGCAAAGCAGGGATGGTTTGGGAAAGCAAGATGGTTTTGGCTGTACTCTCTTCCTTTCTCTCAGCTAAATTCAACCCTGTTTCTGCTTCCTTCAAGAGGATACGAAATCACTGTAGAAAAAAAATCAAAAGAGAGCAATGAGCAGAAATGCATACAGCTCAAACTAAAACAAAGGCCGAGCTGACTGTATTCTCTGCCAGCCAGAAAGGACTATCTGCATTTCCTTGCTGCAGATCAGGCAGCCTCACTAGTGGCACAAGGACCACTGACAAAAAATGAGCTAAAATACGGAGCTGTTTTCCTCCGAAGGCCATATATGGATGCCTCATTCCAGACGGTAGTTGACACCCAGGAAAGGCAACAGGGGAACTGTTTTGGAGAACAATAAGGAGTTAATAATTTGGAAAAAATACATGGGCTGTGAACTTCAGGAGGTAATTCTGTTTAAAGAATAAAAATGAGGAAAAGAAGAGAAACTGAGTATGTAAAATAGAGTCATTATACTGAGGCAGAGAAAAGGTGAATTCATCATCCGGGAGCTAGACGATCAGATTGTTTAGACGATCAAATGTCATCACCTAAGAAACAAGGTGGCAGGTCTGAGGCAAGAAACCAGGGCTTCATCTAAACTAAACGTTTCATTCCTCTTCCCCTCCTTTCACAGACCTGCACATTTACGTTACGCAGCTTTTATTCCTACAGCAGCACAGCAGACACGCTGCTAAAGGGTATAATGGAAATTGTAAAATTGTGGAGCTATGTGTTTGGGAGGCTCAGGCTAGAGCAGCAGGTGAGTCCAAAAACACACTTTCCATATACAGAAACTAGAGCGCAGGCACGTCTAGCCTAGCTTTTGTAACATGCTGCCTCTTCTTTCTAAAATAAGACTAGAACTAGCTCAGACTTACACTTTTCTTAAGAGAAGGGCCTGTCTGCTTGTCTGGTGTCTTGGGAAAGCCCAGCAGAGCAGATCTTTTTGCAGCAGATGTACCAGGCCAGCTGTAAGCACTTAGAAATCCTCCTTTCAGTCTTATTTTTACCAGATCTGCTTTTCACTTTTGCTTTTCTCTAGAAAATCCAACATTCTTATACCTACACCAGGATGGAAAAGCTGTTCCAGCCTGCCCCTGTAGAATGCACCTCGGTGGTTCAGAGATACATCAGCTCACAACATGGCTGATGACTTATGAACCACACTGAAGAACAGGAAGAAATGTGCATATATAAAAACTACCCTGTACTTTGGAAATGAAAGCTTAGGGTAGGGAGTAAAGGAATTCCTGGGGATAACCTAGGGGCTGGAGTTCAGATTAATAGGGATTGCTCACGTTGTATAAACATGATAACGTTTTGCCTCCTCCACAGATAACCTAAAAGGGCTGTGAGGATGTTTGGAGACATTTCACACAATGTTGGCTACCATCCACTTGATATATCAAGGTAAGAATAATGGCTTATTCTTACGAGGCTTGCTGGTGATCACTCCTAGAGAAAAAGATTGCTTTGCAGTACGAGCTCCTGTTTGAAATCAAAGCTGACAAACGGGAAAATTACAAGATTGGAAACACCTTGTAATATAGAGGGATGCGATTTCTCAGTCAAATGTATTTGAAGTCTCTTCTGAAAACGTTAGAAAATTGAGTTTTAATTAGTTTTGCATTCATTAGGTATACGCTAAACTTTCAAGCAGCAAAGCTTCAGTTCACTCACTGCAGCTGCAATTTGCACTACTCCAGGTTAATCCAATGTCCACTCTTTAAAAATCTGAAATGCATACTTTTATTAGATGTTACTTCATGTTTGCAAATCAGCACATTGACTCGGCTCAGTGAAATGTGATTTATTACTGTCTGTAGACATCAGAGAGAAGCAAGAACCAGTGCACTGACATTAACTGATGGAGGTAATATAGACTGGCAAGTCCCATTTTGCTGCTGTGCTATGTTGCCAGTCTCTTGACTGTGGAATAGGGGAAAAAAAAGGTCTGATATTGCTCTCTCTGGGCATGCAATTTCAGAAAACAAAGCAGACAGATCTGATGATCTGCCTACAAACAATTTTTCAGCTCACAGTCAGCTGCTCTTGTGCTACATGGTGCAATGAAGCAAGTTTTCCTCAGCAAGCCAGAAGAAAGTGTTAGTATTCCCGTTTAAATGAATAGTCCGTGAAAATAATAAGAGCAAATATTAAAAGCCAAACTTCCCAAGTGTTAGTGCACGGGCCAACAAAATCAGACTAGGAGTTTGGATTTTGCACGGGGAAACAGGCTTGGCATGTTTGAAATTATTTTCCCATGGCAAATGCTTGTGGTTCATGTCCACACCCCAGGGTGAGAGCCTGCAGATGCCCGTGGGTATTTCAACTTGCAGGAGCCCAAAGGTGGAGCACCTGATGTTAAACACTGGCAATTCAGTTCTCTTTCAGTTCCACCACAGGGGTGGCAATTAGAGTCCTTTTTCTCTGCTTGTCTTCACTCTTCTTCCTGCCTAGGAACTTCCTAACTCCTATGTATCTGCATTTGATGCTTCCCTGCGTCACACCAAGAAACTGTATGCATATTCAGAACACTGCAGCATTTATTGTAAGAACACATCCCAAAGAGTCATCTTGTATTTCACTAAAATGCAAAAAGATACACCACTTATTTCCCCATAAAGCCTTCTGCATGGGAAAAAGCTCCTTCCTCTGTGCTTATTCCAGAGTGAAAGCCAGGAGCTCTGCTAGGTAATTGCCCCTATCAAATATTTTTGGCCTCATTTGTGCAGGCTGAAAGGCTGCGGGCTTTTCTCCCCAGCACGGATGCAAACACTCACACCTAGGCTTTTTTCTCCCCCCTCCCCATTCAAAACTTCTTGCAAACATCAGCTAAGTCAGGATATGCATTTGTTACAAAGCATTACATTAAATGGAGTCATCTTTCGATACAGCCATTCGAAACAGCACTTTAAAACATCTCTACTCAGGCAGCAGTGCATGAGATGCCTCCTGCTTACTTCCAAAACTGCTTCCACCCTTTGCTGCAAGCAAAGCAGCAGCTTTTATCAGCCCAGGTTTCACCACGAGGCAGCATGTTTGCTCATCTGCATCAGTTTGCCAAAGAGTTTAAGCATCTCTCATCCCCTCATGCTGCAAGGGCCATTTGTTCTCTGGATTTCCTTCTGGGAAAGAGGAAGGATGCGATGAACAGCACTCGCAGTGAAATTCAGAAGACTTGGAAGAATCAAGCCCTAATGAATACACAGCAGACACACGCACAGTGTCAAGAGTTCTGGATGAATACACACAATTGCATAAAATCAACAGAATGTTCACACTAGATGAAGATTTAAAATGCAGAAGGGAGCATTAGCAAAGGAAGAACATGCACAAAAGAGCTGGAAAGGTTATGGACAAGAGCTTCTCAAAAGCAGCAAAAGAAACACAGAACCACCCACAAATCTCATGCACTTTGTTTATTTCTCTGCCAGTGCAGAGGAAGATCAGAAAAGGAGGCGAAAAAGCCACAGAGGGTCCCACCACTGAACTTTTAGATAGCTTTTTCCTCTGAGGGAGGTTATTTACACCTATTCATAGGAACACCATTGTCTCTTCAAAAACTAACTCCCATTTATTTCCCAAGAGTTTATATTAATTTCTCTTCCATTGAACAGTTTGAATAAAGCTTTTTTCCTACTTCTCTGAGTGGCTGCCTTCGTCCTACAACCTATAATTGCCCTGATACTTCACAAGGTTTTTAATAACAAGCATATAATGTTATACTGAGCACTAGGTGGATAGAAAACTGTACCGTGCACAACACTGCAGTCATAAATAGAGATGACAATTATGGGTTTCTCTAGTGCACTGTATTCATCATCTAAGTGGTCCAAACTATCACATAGAGAAACACAGTGAGGACACTCCAAACTCCCCCATGGAAAGAAGCCGTGCCCCCTAAAAACCAATTTATTAAGCTCTAGATGGGCAAGGCCTTTCCACCCAATCTCACCATTGAACACCGTCTCTGCTAAGATGAAAATAAATAGAAAACAATACCATTGTTGATCCCTCTTTGATCTACAGCCTTTTCTAATTTGATTGCACAAAATAAAGCCTAAAAAACTGCTTCAAAGCAACTGCAGTTCAGAACTTCTGCAGCATCCACAAAACTGTACCACTAGAGGCTACCGAAGTTCAGAAAGGACAGGGGGAGAGAAGAGGATGGTGGTGTAGGCAATGCAGTACCAAAGCCATTAGCTGCAAACTGGGGTGACACCTGGCATCCGGAAGACCTGATCGAATCACACTGGTTAATACTGATGTGACTCCTGAGACAACATAGCCCCGGAAAGCCCTACTCCAACCACAGGAGCAGCCCTCTGCATGGGCACCGAGACAGAGAAATAAGATGCAGACACCTTCAGCAAGCAGATGAAGTTATACACAAGTGATAAGGTAGCACGCTGGCAAAAAGCTACAGGCAAGGATGCACCTCAGAGTATGAAAAGCAGAGCAAACCCAAACAACAGCACCAAGGTGAAGAAGGTGCTCACTGATGACCACGAGACTGCAGGCCAGCAGAGCACGCTTGCATTTTCCTCCACAGCCAAAGCATACTTGGAGTTTAACACAGGATGGAAGTAACTCAAAAATGCCAAAAAACTGGGGTGCTCTCAAAGAAGAGCACCGACCAAGAAAAGAGATAAGCATCCAAATAAAAAGACATTGTTCCTACACAGACAACAGAATCCCAAGCTTCGAGGACAGCAAATTCAAAATAAGCATACCTCTACCTACACAACTTCACACTTCAAATAAAAAACACACACCTGGAAGAGCAGGCTGAGACTGCAGGTGGTACAAGCCACAGCCATCTCCCACTGCCACAACCACTGCCCAAGACTGCCAGCTGCTGCTGTTTCTGTGCAGGAAAGGTGAAGGGTTGCATTCGATGTATTTTTAATGTTTTCCACAAGGAAACGATGACAGTGACTCTGCACCCGGTGTGGGATACAAACCTAAATGGCTCCTGCTCACACTTTCTGGGTGTCAATAAGGACAGAATGGCTACCAGCTGAATTGCAGGAAGGTAGTTCACTGTGCTGCCAGCTGAAACATGAGGTCTGAAACCAAGTAAGTGATGTCATGCTGAGCCACTAATAAGGAAAGCAAGCTGGCTGACAAAAGGAAAACCACTTCCAGCTTCTCATAAAGATCCCTCCTCTCCATCCTCCCTCCTGCCTTCCCCATGGCCAAGAACAATACAGCCACCACCAGGAAATACATGGCACGAGCAGTTCAGACATTTAGGAGGGATTTACACCTTTCAAATAAACTATTTAATCCCACCTGCAAGGCTGCCACTTTTCAGATGACCTAACTGTTGGGAACTACCTGAAGGCCCACCAGCTACCTGAGCCTAAAACAGCTCTCTGAAGGATGCTGGCTGCCTACCTCCTGTCTGAAGAGGCGGCAATATCACCTAGGCTGAAGACTGCTGAATTACTCCTCAGCCCATAATCCATTTTCAGTGATTAGGATTAATGAAAAGGTCACCTGGAGAACGCCCTCGCAACACACAGATCCCACAACAGCCTATTGATCTGAGTGCTCATGGTGTATGGCAGGGAGAGCGCGTTAATCATCTCTCCCCATCCCCTGCTGAAAACCAGGGAACAGCTAATGATGGCTATGGCAACATATACAATGTCCCATGAAAGTATCGAAGATCTGGGATTAAGCATCAAAGATGCTTAAAGATCAAAGATCAAAGTCCAAATTTTGGCCTATCCAGATGACAAACTATTTTCTTGCATCCCTGATCCCTCCATACTGCTCAAGCCTTCCTCCTGGTGTTTCAAGAGCATGAAATACCAAAGTACACTTAGTTTTGGCAGCACTATTGCAGAACATGGATTTAGCAGATACAGTCCTGAGATTTGCAAGCACTTTTGCTGCCGGCCCTGACCCTGGCCTCTATAGAGCACAGGTGGGACAGGGTGGGGGCACACGGCTGTTCACTTGCTGAGTGTAAGGAACACAAGAGCAGCAGCAGCAGCTTCCTTCCCTGCTTTGGTCAGAGGGGGATTGGGAGGGAAACACTGTCAGGAGGGAGCCAGCTCAGGACACCTTCAGGATCTTGTCCTGCATGCCTAATCTGCTTCTGGGGGAGTTGATGTTCTGGAAACAACATTCATCCATCAGTGGGAGGCAGTTTAAAGGCATCTTTGGAAATTCAGAAGTTAGGCAGACCCTCGTGTATTTGAGGGGTACACATTTAATAAAGGGAAGAATATCTTCTCCTTTCTGCTGGCACTCTGCTTGCCAGCTTGCTTTTTGTTTTTATATTTTTCTATCTATGTTTAATTAATTGTCAGAACCAGGCAAGAGCAGCTTTTTAATTTTACGAATCTCTGCAAATGGAATGATATAAGGATTTCCCAAAGAGACTTAGAAGCAAAGAGTTACTGGAGTAGGGCTCGCTATTTCCAGCACACTAAGTCTCAAATTAAGGTTTTTCAGCAGAACACGTTCCCACTTCTATCACTGAATTATACTGACGAAGGCTAACACAGGAAGAAATGTTACTTCGCATACTTTGAGAAGGCAAGATTCAAAAAGGAAATAAAAACATCAGGAAAAAAGTATAGAAACATGTATGAACGGTCTACCTAGCACATGTCTTGGGAACAGGCATGCAAACCTCAAACATACCTACAAAAATGCCAGTCTGAGTATGCTGGCATGTTAAATGTCACCTGACAATTTAGATAGACACAACTTTAAAAGCGCTTTTTCAGTGCCTGCTGCCTTTTTCAGTGACGGAGAGATGCTTGCTGTGTTCTGTGAACTGGATGTGTGTGCCAGTTTAGGAAGAGAGGAAAAGCAGGGAGGAGGAGAAGGTGGCACAGCCTGGCTTTGTCATCAGAGCAGCTTCTGGAATAGGCTGGAGACAGAGAAGTGATAGGGGAGGAAATGTTCATCTCAGTCTGGAAAACAGAGCAGACATTAACAGTCAAGGTGACGCTTCAGAGTTTCACCGCCCAAGATCAAACCAGTGAAGTTATTAATTTTTAACAGCAAACCTTCTGCTGTCTCCCCACCCAGCCCCAGGACCACACATGGCACCCTTGGAAATGATGTGCACCAGATCTACACGTTGAAAAGTCACACCTGGGAACACCGTTACCTCCACAAGTCACCAGTGCAGCCAGAGCCCTCGGACCAGTAAATAACCACTTCTAAGAAGGAATGAAAAGAGACTGATTCCCAAAAGCAGCAGACAGACCCGGCCATGTGCTCCCCATAAGAGGAAGGACCAGAGCACCAACATGGTTTTTCACAGCTGCTGCTGGTGGCTTTTCAGGTGTTTCAGGTTTCCAGGTGCATTGGGGGAAGCTCTCTGCAGAGAAACGCAGAGGACTTTACTTCCCTGCACCCCTCTACTCAGAAACAGGGGGGGTAAGATGTGACCCTTCTCTTGCCACCTCTGCCTGTTCCTGCACAGCGATTTATTTTGGAAACTTGAAGACGGGAGAAAGGGATTCATTAAACCTCAAGGGGTCTAGAAGGCATTTAATCGGAAAGATGACTGCCTGCCAGAGCTGCTATATATGGAGAACACAATTTATTCCTGCTGCTGTACATACAGCCAGCCTAGGCAAGGCAGGATGTGTTCATGTCTCTCGCCCATGCAACCCTGCAGCTGCAAAAGCAAACCTTGGATCACAGACAGCACCAAGTAAGCATTGCCATCAATTAATTCATTAATTCCTGGCTCCTTTTGTTAAGACAAATGACAGCGCACTCACGCTCGGATCCCAAGCTGGTGTTCAGTGAACCCTGGCTCCTGGCAAACTGTGCTGGATACACTGATTAACAGAAAGTAAGATGCAAACTGCTCAAATGTCACATTAACACAAATAAGATGATAAATGGATCCCTTTAGTTCAGAGAGGGGAAAGAAACAGAAATTTCCCTTTATATCTTCCTTATTTGGTTAACTTCAGGTCACCAAGAAATGCATCTTTCTGCCTTTATCCTCCTCTTCCCTCTCTCTAGAGGCACAATTTGGGAGGCAGAAGTAATGGTAAAAATTTCCCTGCAAGCTGAAGGATCCTCCCCCCTTCCCAGGAGATCTGGGGCTCTGTATTTAATTTGCTCTGTTCTTCACTATCCATTTTAAGTATTTGATGTGCCTAAATCACTGGTCAGGTGAAACTGGAAAAAAAAAAGCAGGATACAAAGCAAATCTTGGGCATATTCTAACAATAAACATCACTGGTTTGCAGATTAGGAACTTGGAACAATAACAGCTACTTCACACTAAAATCACCTCTTTTTACTTGAAAATCATTTCCCTATTCCATGTACTGAATGTCTGATTTACCTTTATAGGCTTAAAGCCTAATAATGAAAAGCAAAACCTTTAAGCATTTATTATATGCTCACCTAAATTAAGTCTTCTTCTTATTTACATTTTCCTTAATTGGATAATCATGTTTAACAGCAATTTAGAAAACAGGAATGTTATAAAAGGAAGGTATGTATGTGCATAATTTCATACCTATTTCTCACAGAACAGAGGAGGAAAGGCTTCCCCTTGGCGCACGGCTGAAGGGATTTCAGTGGCACAGGCTCCACGGTTCTCACAATCAATTGCTATTTACTCTGTGCAATTACGTCTGGTAACAGCCACACACATTTACATCCAATTCCACTTAAGTGAAGAACAGCCAAGAGCTAAGAGAGCAAGAGGTAATGCAAGAAGTTGCCCAAAAGGTTTAATAATAAAGGTAAGTTTGCATTTAAAAGCTGTTGCGTACCTGGTAGACTTTGTTTCAAGTCCTCCTATTTGCTCTTTTTCAGAGCAATTTGGTAGTGAAAGGAAGTCGGGGAAGATTTACTGCTCGTAATTCATCAGCTCTTATCTTCCCCATACACACAAATAAAGTGTGGTGCTGCGGTTCAGAAGATAATTAAAACTATATTACAAAACAAGAGCTACAAACTCATGATCAGTATTAGGAACGTGTACCCTACTGATGGTGACAAACTGCAAGTATTTTCTGACTAGTAGGCACTGTTTGCAGTACAGTTGGTTTCACTTCTCTTGAAAGCTTAGATCTTGATCACAGAGCTGCTTAGCCAATGTTTTTTTGATATCACCACATTTAAAGGAGCTCAGTCTAATTACATACCATTCACATTTTTCTACCTTTTGTGTTGACCATGTAACTCCACGGACACGTATGGGTTACAGAATCAGGATCTGTATCACAACTGCACTCCTAATTCATGACTTAAAATATTCAGCAAGCGAGAGCTGATTATTTCCTTACATTTAGGAACCAATTATGAGCAATTTATTAAGAATAATTTCTGAGAATTGCCACAAAGCTGCTGACAGGGTAGCAAATTAACATAGGAGCCACATTTGCATACTATTTACAAACAGCGTGTCTCTGTATATCCTCTCTAAAAGTAGCTACTCAGTGCCTCTGAATTTTTTGAAACAGCATACTGTGCAATTTCAACCTACAACTGATTCTTTTTACTTGGCACAATTCTTATTGAAATGGTTGTCTTGCAGGAAAACACATCTGCTTTTTCTCCTGAGACGAGGAATGGGGGGGTTTGTCCATTTCTCAGTAGCTAAAGGTTTCTATGGTTCATCTGATATAACCTACTGATTTTACATAAAAGCCATAAGCATGTATTATCTCAGTTTTGGGGACACTGGGGATTTTGGGCACAATTCTTAGAAGAAAAGCCTAGGAAGGACCAGAACAATTCAGTTCACAGAAGCTGGGAAACCACTGGAAACAAGAGTCCCATGTTCAGGAGTGTCAGATCCACAAGGAAAGGTGGGTGATGGATCTGCTCAGGTACAGGTAGGAGTTAAGCATTATTTGGCCCTACCGAGGAGGCTTCTGCCATGAGAAAAGGAAAGTTGCAGGCATAGACAACAAGGGTATGCAGAGATCAGCAGGGCAATTTGGGAAGATGGCCTTGGGAGTTGAGCAGACTTGTCAGATTTATCTCAGTCCACATCACTCCCATCCTGGTTGGTGGTGTAGTGGGGAACTGGTCTGGCAGGAAGCCACAAGACTTGAATCCTAACCCCATAACCCAACCTGAAACCTGGACCTTTTAGGTCAAACTCAGACAGAGACATCCTGGAACTCAGGGTTGGCCAGAGGCAGCAACATGGCAGAGGACATTTGCACTGAAGGCGAGGATACCCAGAACTAAGAGCCACTGATGCTTGTATGTTTGACTTTTCAGCCTTAATAGTGCTCTTCTAACAGTTTGCTGTGCTAATTTAATTGAGAACAAAGACTTCATATTTATTTTTCACAGGCAATTGAGAAGGTAAAACTCAGTCCTACCCTACATTCACACAAACTCAGAAGATAAAAGTACAACCAGCTAACCATGGTTTAATGGGCACAACTACAAATCAGACGCTGCTATTCCACCATCCAGAAAGTACAAGGAGTTTCCTTGCTCGAAAGCATGCAAAAGAACACAGAACAGCCCCCACAGCATGTTACACAGCTACACTTTCAATACTGTAAGCAAACCCCTTGGCTCATCCCAAAGCAGCATTGTGCTTCAACCCATCTCCACACACATCTTCAGTAGCATGCCTAGAACATGCCGCAGCAGAAATTAAGACCAGTTCCCCTCTCCTGGACCAACTCTGCAAGTCACAAAGAGCAGCTATGTCAGCTATCTACTGAAGACAAAGTTTGGAGGAAATACAGCCAACAGCATGTGTTTTGGACCTCTTGATCCCTTCCTACAGCTTAGGGTCAGCAGCAATGCTCTCTATCCCACACCCTGGATGGAATCACTCAGGCACACCAAATCCACACTCTGCTATAACATTGCATTTCATCCTGTCTGTACCCCGACCAAGTGTCATCCTGAGACCATTTTTGTGTGTGTTTCATTGGCAGCTTTTCCTGAACCGCCGTGCTCTAGCGATGTGACATCTGTTTGAGCATCCACTTCAAACTGACAGTGATTCCTGAGCCAGTATCACTTTGCTAGTTTAGCTTTTTATTGCACCTTGCTGTTAACATGATGGGTCTAATCACATCAACTCATTTTTTTCAGGTTAATAGTGCCAAACCCTTAAACTCCCATCCAAAGACAAGCACTCTATTTTCTTGGTTATCCTGAGATCCATTCCCTACTCCTAGAACCAATTTGAGGTAAAGGAGAATTAAGGACACCAGAAAAGAGCACACGGCTACAATAGGCACCTGCTTTCTCAGATCACTACAAATCACTTAGAAGGCAGCAGGTTAATGCGGCACTTTTTGTAAAACCCTGCTCTGAGGTAGCCCCTTATTAGCATTGATATAATGTAGTCATTAGGGCACAGACTCTAATTTGACATGACTTAGCTGACACAAAGTAATTGATCCCTGATGCTAATGCTAAACTAAGGACTTGCAAGATGACTGGAGGAAAATGCTGCTTTTAGCCAGTTGTCAGCACTGGTGTGAAAATCGAAGTGTAATTGTTAGATTCAAGTATATAGTCTGGGGTTTCTCTGGTTAAAAGCTGTTCTTAAGAAAAGGATCCCTAGAGGCTTTACATTTCCTCATTTTATTATTTTCCTCCAGAAAAAAAAATGAAGTTGAGCTTGCAGATTGATCTCTTTGCAAACCTTCCCCTGTCCAGACACATTTATAACGAAAGGGCTGCTGAGATGCTGGCTTCTGATGAGGCAGGAGAGGCAGGACGGCCTAAGCTGTCAGCATTAGAGCTGGGGTGATGGCCCTGCAAAGCACTGACTGCCACACAGGGATCTAGAGGAGCCACGACTCGGAGCCCCAGCAGCCCATAATCCTTCCAGATGAGAGCCAAGTGCTGTGAAACCTTGTCAGGTTCATTTCTCAGTAGCTAAAGGTTTCCGAGAGGAAAAGGCATGAACAGCTGCTGGTCTGCAAAGCATTACAGCACAGCTTTTCCTCTGCTTGAGAGAGAAAGAACCGAGGTTTTTGGCTATGTAACTCCCACTACTGAAATGCAAAGGTGGAAATTGTGTGTCTGTAACAGACTTGAAAACTCTACAAATTTTCTGAAATACCTGCTACAGATTTCAGCTCTGCCAAATTCAGACCACAAAGAGAAAAATCAGCCACAACGAACATTTTAGACGATTGTTCTCTTAACATGAGTCTAAAAGGCAGAACTGATGCCTAGAAAGCAAGCCTAGGAAACATGAGGAGCAACACGAGACAGAAGCAGTTGCTTTACACAGAAAAATTGCCAAATACCCTGAGCTCTGCCCATTTCATCTGCTGACAATTCATGTTAAGGTTTTGCAGCTCTGATTTATAAGGAGAAGAAGTAGTTACATTGTGACCAATCACTAATTCTTTGTAATTGCTCTTGCTGACAGAAAAGAAAACCACAACAAAAAAAATCCAACCCAAAAACCAAGGACAAATCACGCCATCACTCAACTTCTAAACAGCAGATCAAGCAGCTGCAATTAACAGACCATCTTTTCCAATTTGCCACTGCAGACTCTAAAAAATTGCTGCTAGAGCTGCATGGCAACATCCTTCACAGAAGCAAAATGAAGCAGTACTGCCCTTAACTGGGAGGTAGGGTTGGTTTTGCACTATTATATACGAAATGAGAATTCTAAGCCTTCACATTTTAGTTAATTTACTGTATTTTTCCACTGTTAAAATTCCTGTTGGGTCTGTCAGTGTGAGGCAGAGCGGTTACTGACCTGAGCAAGTGATCACCTTGCGGTGAGCCTAGACGGATGAGGACCCAAGATTAGCCTCTCCAACTTGCAGATTACACCAAGTAGAGGCTTCACCAACGCTGTAATACTCCATGTACATCACCAGATCTTTCGGGTACAAGCCTCACAATGCTTTTCAGTGCAGTAAGCCAAGTCACAGAGAGAGGAATGATAATTAAGAGGATGAGCTAGTGAAAAGCCCAAGCTAGTGCTGCCTTGGATACTTACATACTGAATGACTCTGCATGTACACCAGGATCAGGCGTGACAAGGCAACAAGTCTCCCAGCACTCGCTGAGATAAAATTAAAGTATTTCTGAAAGTTGAGAGAGACTTTTCCTGCCGGGAAGTTTCTGCTGTTACTAAGAGAAAACTGCATGTTTTACAAAACAAGCACTTACGCTGGCAGAAAGCAATAAACTTTATAGATCGGGATGTCTTTTTCCCTGGCAAATGTTACTTCTACTTGCCAATCAAATGTGTTTCAGTCAACACAGAAGCCAAAAGATATTTTTCATCTTTGTTATTTTCTCATTTGGAGAATTTTCCAAAGACCAGTTTGGAGAAACTGCCAGTTAAGTAAATATATTGTGTTCAGAGCATATGTTATAATAGATACAAAGAAAAATATGCATTAAAGAAGAACCGACATTACCAGTTGGTTAGTTATTTTATTGCCTGAAGTGGTAGTTCATCTAGTGAAATGTCAAAATTTCTGCACATATCTCCAGTGGTGAAAGGCTTTGGGTGCCATCTTACAGCGCAAAAGGGTGCAACAGATATCAACACAGAGCACCACAGCCAGTTTCCTAACTGAGCATGGCTATTTTGCACAAGTTTCTTACAAAATACAATTACAAGAAAGAAGTTGTGATAAACAAACCTCAGTACTCACATTTCTGGTTGGTTTTGTAAAGTAAGACTATGTTCCAATAATATGTTACAAAGCCCAACTCCTCAGTTAAGTGGCCTACAGAACAAGACTGACTGTCCTCTGTAATTCACAGATACAACTGCAATTTAAAAAATTATATATTAAGCACTCTGTAAATCCTCAAACAGGTCTCCTACCAAGAGCAGAAAGAAATCAAACACAACAGCAGATCTAAACCTTGGACAAACCTCCTGAAGTGGCTCAGATGGAGGAACATGGGATGTTTAAAAAGCTCATACAGAAGTTACACACTTTTTAAAGTAGGAAATGTCATACATATGCTCTCGCACTGACTTGTTTAACAATATTCCTTGCCTAGGCAAATTGTCCCTACGTTGGTTTCTTGTGGCAAATATTTTGTCTGTGCTAGCAAAGAACACCTCCACTGAACCACTCTCCATTGCTTCTAATCCCATTAGAAAAAGAGAGCTCAAAAATCCCCCCAGCACCTCACTGTCCACAACGGACATCATGGCAAAGACCTTCCAGTCTTCCTGAGAAGCCACAGTTACTGTGAGCAAAATCAAGCTTGCTTGTGATGAAGCACAGTGCAAGGGAGAACTGATCTGAGGTCTCAATTCTTCTCCTGTGTCAGTCACAGCATCAGGATCAACCTCATGACTGAGAGGTTCTCACTACTCCTTTTAAAAAATACCACCAAAAAATACAGTGAGGATACCCACTAAAGGGCAGGTGACACTGGTATGGCAGCCACATGCTAAAGGGAAGCCCCAGATTTCAGTAATAGACACATCAGGAACCAGATTTTCAGAGGAGACGCAGGATCCCAGCAAAGCCATGCTTATGGTTTTTTCCAGTTGGGCCCATTCAGTTTATAATTTTGCTTTTGTCTTCAAATGACTAAACCAGACTCGGCATGGATTGTGTTTGTTGGATTTTAATATCAATGGACACAACAAACAGCTAAGAGACTAGCAGAGAATTTTCTCATTGTTGCTTCTGAGACCCAAATCCAGGACTCTGGCCACGAGCATCTATTAAAGAAAACATCTTTCATCTTCCCGAAGAAATTCGTGAGCGTTGTAACTGCCTCAGGCCTGCTAAATTAGATGATCACTGCACCATGCAACAATATTTTAACATGCCTCTCGACTCTTTTGCTTTTCTGTGGTAATGAAACCGGTGGGAATTCGGGTAGGGCTGCGCCCACAAATCAAGCCCTGACATTTCTTATTCTGGCTGGTGACAAACAGCCCTACAAAAAGAAGAGGTAGTATCTGTCAAGAAAACCTAGACAGCTTTTTTTTTTTTATAAGGTTAATTGTCACCCCTCAGTGCATTCAAGAAATTTATTAGTAAGCTCAAGTTATCTGATAAAAATTGCTAATTCACTTGATGCAAGCACATTCTGTTACCAGCATACAGCAACTGCAGATGCAAGCCTGAGGAGTCTTTTTTTTCTTTTTTTCCTCCCTTAAACAAACCTCAATAGTTTTCCTTTTAAGAGGAGGTATTTTAAACTACAGCTTCTTATATTTTTGACGGTTTCAGCAGATAGGAGCCAGTGGAGCACAGCTCCTTCTGCTGAAGACCAGTGGTCCCACAAGCCTGCCAGGTGCTAAAAGCACAATATGAGAAAGGGTGAATTTACCACGTCAGAAGTCTGGGAAATTTGTCCAAGTTTGGTGACTCCTGCTCCTAGTTTGCAGTTCTGAGAGGCTGGGAAGTTGGTGGGATTGAGCCTCTGCTCCAGCTGCCAGGGAAGGCGATGGGATCACGGGCGGTAAACGCTTTTCTTGTTGAAACAGGTTTTTCTGCTAATCACTGCTGCCTTTGCTGCTCTAGGTTTTCTCCGCAGTGACTTGTCTCTGTACTGTCTCCTACAGAGTTTGTCAATGGTCTCAATATGACCACATGGATTTAATGGCTATGGTGAAGGACCAGGTGGGAGTGGGTGGGAAATGAAGGCAGTTGCCTGTGTTGAAAACATACTGATGTCCTGTATCTCTTCCAGGGGAAACCAAATAAAATAAATACCACTTAAAAAGAGAGAGAATATGTCCTCTGAGATAAAATGGATGATTGTACTTCCAGAGATTGATGAGACTTGTAAAGAGAGAAAGATCAGTGTATGAGGCAGGTGCCATAAATAAAGGGACAGTGATTGCAGACAGCCTAACTCCAGGCCTGCTGTGCCAAAACCAGCAAGATTTAGTGTCAAGAAACTCGTACTGCCAGTACCTTGTGAGGCATTTGTGCAAAGAGGAGGGCAGCTGGAAGACAGAGGAGGGACTCTGGAAAAATTGCAGCTCTGTCCAGGGATGGAGGTGGTGTCGATCACATTCAACAGCTCAGTTTCAACTTCAGCCATGGAAATTTGCTCAGTGTTTGAACAAAGCTCTGAAAATGAGCCTGGTTATGAAGCTAGCAGGAAGGAGCCCACACAATACTTCTGATGAGCTGTGCCAGGTCCTAGCAAGGCACTTTTAGAGCACTACAAAGGAAATGCACAGGCTGAACCAAGACTGCACATACAAAGGTACCAAATAAAATGCTAACCAACAGATCTGAAATAGAGGGGTAGAGGAAAAAAAATGTGGGCACTCCCACCTTGCATGGGCTTGCTGTCAGAAAAACCAGCCACACAAGACAAGGCCTTTTTTTGCAGAGTAAGGAAAAGCAGGTGACTGCAGACTGGAAGAGCCCAGAATAGGACAGAATCTGGCTTTGGCCAGTGCCACTCTCCTTCCTCTAGGCTAAATGACAAAAAAGAAGGAGACCCCATCTTAAAGAAAGAAGCAGATGCTAATGCAGATGCTGAAAAGAGTAACAAAGGGGTTTTATTTATGAGAGCATCCTCTTTAATGCATTTGTACTGTTACAATTCTACTTTTTAAGCAGCCATATTCGCTTGTTATAAAAAAATATACCTGACATACAGGAAGGGCTTCATTCAGAGCAAGCCTACCTCCTTTCCTTGTTCTTTGAAGAGAAGTGGAAAATAAAAATGCTAAACTTCCCAATGGATTTCACTTGACGGATATGTTGATGCACTGACCAAACAGGATAAGGTTTTTCATAATAACAGCTGCTTTAACTCCACCCATCATTAGTAATAACTTGATTTACTTTCTTCATCTTCAACAGACATTCTTGTTGCTGGTGCTGGTGGTGATGACTGGTATCTTTCCAAAACACTCATACAGAGGACATAAGGAAGTAATTTTCAGAGTAAAATTAAGGCAATCTAAACAGATTAATACATTTATCTGATAATAACACCCCCAAAGAAGACATCTGAAGTGTGGTATGCAAACTGCAGTGGCTCCCTGCTGGAGACAGCATGAATTTCTCAGCACCATGAACACAGAAGCTCGCTGGGTTTTTGGAAAGACATCCTCTGATCTCACACCGCTCCGTCTGTCTTTATAGAGTCTTTCACCTGTGCATTCTGCAGACCACCAAGGCCACAAGGACGCTGCCGCTGCGACGCACTTCAAATGAGGCTAAAAGGGAATTCCACAGTAACGAGCTCATATAACTGCTCTGTGCTTTACAACACAGTAACATACTGTTCCAGTGCCAAGACGATGCTTTGATGGGTCTTTAGACTTCAAATATTGAACTTCTGAGACTTTTAAGTACTGATCTGCTACGCTGTGCTTAAAATCAGTGCTGACAATGCAGTGCTCCTTGAGACACCTGCCTTAGAAAGTAACAGGTAGACATAATAAGCCAAAAGCAACTTATTTTTTGGTACTGATAAATTAGCCCACCACTGTTACTCCTGTGCTTTACAGGGGACAGTGGCAGCTTGACACCTTACATAAAAGCTGTGTCAGTGATGTCTAGTGCTGTGAAGAGAAATGGGTACTCCAACCTCAAAACGCATAATAAAGCAAAGGGAAAAGAAAATTAAAGAAGTTTTCAAATTATCTGAAAATTACTCATTCTCTTTCTGACTGGAGTAATTCCTCATCATCATCTTTTATTACTGTAGAGCAAACACTGTTTCTTTTTACAGATGTCCCCATTAAACAATAATACTTATGACTCAGATGTTCTTAGAGCAACAAGTCTTAAACCAACAGATTCAGCTAAAGCTGAGAAGAGCAACATCTTCCAGCTTTTTATTCCCTCCACAACTAAGGCTGGTGATACATCAAACATTTTAACTTGACTACATCAAACAAAATGTTTTAAGTGACGTTCAGTACACTTTAATGACCTTTTGATTTCAGGCAGGCCACGTTAGAAAGACTAGCCTGACTCAAAATTCAGATGGGCTTCATTCAGAGGACAAGGTCATGGACTAAAGAGAGATTGAGAATTCAGAAGGAAAACAAAAATAAAATTATGTTTTCTGCAGAAAAACACGGAGTCAGAAAATAAACCCTTCACTTAAAAACTGAATTTCACTGCCACCAGTATCGTAAAAACAGTTCACACAGAATCACAGAATGGCTCGGTTGGAAAAGCCCTCTGAGATCATCACGTCCAACCGTTCCTGTCTACCCCCTAAACCATATCCCTAAGTACCTCATCTACCCGCTCTTTAAACACATCCAGGGATGGTGACTCCACCACCTCCCTGGGCAGCCTGTGCCAGCTTCTGACGACCCTCTCAGTAAAGAACTTCCTCCTTATCTCTGACCTGAACCTCCCTTGGCACAGCTTGGTGCCGTTTCCCCTTGTTCTATCCCCCATCACCTGGGAGAAGAGACCAGCACCCACCTCTCTACAACCGCTGCCACATGACCCTGCAAACAAAGACAACAGAAAAACACATCCTCTTTCCCGCTGCCACAACAACCAGTTTAAAAAACGTTGATGCTAACTCCCTTCCCAAAACGTGTTCATAGGTTCACTGTTTTGAAAATGCAGAACTCCATGTAAAAATTACGCCCTTGTTTCTGACTCAGGCTCCTGGTTCGCGTTGCTGTCTGTTCAACTGGGAGTTTTACTTCTGTTCTGAAAGTCCTCTTCCAGTAAGCAATGCCTCTACCAGTCGTTAGCCTGTATTTAGGAACCATTGTACTTCTGCATATCATTCAAATATTGATAACAAATAATCAAGTCCTCTTTTGATTACTCAGTTTGCTCAGAGAGAATAAACCACTGTTTCCAGGGATACAGGCAGAACAGCACAGGTAGAACAGCACAGAGCAATGCCTGTTCCCTTGCACTATGAGGTTGTTTCGCTCATGTTTTTGAGAGCTCTTTCCACCACATTTTAACTAAAACCTCTTGCTGGGTTTTCCTTGAGTAGTCGCAGCGTTTTTCCATTTTTATCGTCAGGTCATCCTGTTTCTTTCATGCCTTCCACAGTTCCTAGCTCTGATTTAATATGGATCCAGTCCCCAGCAAAATCCCTCAACCGTGACTCCCAACAAACCTTTCCTGGACTCTTTTGTTCCAGGTATCTCCCTGCAGACAACTCCCATTCCAGCCCAACACCATTTGGTGCTACCGCCGCCAACTTCAGCACAGTCTCACCCGCACTTCAATCTAGCAGTAGATATACGGCTTCACACATGTCTCGGGCTTCATCATTTCATTGATTTGATGCCAACTACACTTGAATCTCCAAGGCAGCTGGGGAAAACCCTTTCATTTCAGTGCACAACTCTTCCATTATTGCTGTCATGACTTACCCATCATCTGTTTAATATCTCTGTAGGAAAAGATGACATTTAGATCAATAAGAACTGAAGACTGAAACACTGTCCTGCAGGGACCCCTATGAAAGCACATCCAGAGCACTCCAGCATGACGCATGTGCTAGGCAGCTAGACCCAATGCCAACTTTTAATGGACACAGAGCGTACTCGGAGTTACTCAGGGCCATGGGCCAGCTGTGGCAGACAGGCTAAACTAGAGCAAAAGCAGCAAGGGGAATGGAAACAAAACTTATTGACCATCTTCTCTTCCATATCCCAAGTTTCACTCAAGATCACATTAGAAATTTTCTTGCCGTTTTGACAAGGGCTTTCAAGTCACTACATAAATAAGTCATTTATGTAGTATCTTTAATATCTATCTGTCTAATTTGGTATCACAACATTTTCATTTAGCGTCATGTATACTACAGGTGTTGCATTCTAGAGACTTACAACTTAGGCAGACAAAGGTTACCAATAAATAGGTGAATTTCCTTTAGGACATATGGAATAAATTGTCTAAGCACTCATTATACATGTCCTATGCTCACAGGATTTCATAGCCTGCACAACTCCCACTCATTGCTTTGAACTTATATTGGGCTTCAACCAGACCCTCTCATCTAAAACCTTTGATTTGGCAAGGCTCAGAACAAGAACATTCAGGTTCAAACTCAAATCCCTAATATTAAGCTGCCCCTCCAATTTTTGACTGGACGCAAAAACAAGATTAGAGGTTTTCCAGACCCAGACCTGCCAACCTTGTCAGCTTCTTAACTTAAAAAGGACAAAACAAAATAGCACAACATGGCACCTCTACATATAAACAAGGCAGCAGCGACTGAAGATGCTATGGGCGCGTGGCGCACACAAATTTCTCTCTGCTAATCCCACCCCTTTACAAGGATGCTACAGAGAAAACTCAAAATCTGGAATGACTGGACAAAAATGAAGAGATCAGATGTAGATGGTGCTACCCGACTCCCGTCCTGTGATCCCTGGTACTGCAACAAACAGAGCATACTCCAGCATAGAAAGCTCATGCTCTTACCTAGCAGTGTTTTACACGAAGAATGACTCATCTCTACAAATAACAATGGAGCTAACTGCCTCAAAAGTATTCTGCAACATGTAATAACAATAGGTAAATATGTGAAAAATTACCCACTGTTTCAAACCAACCATTTCATGCTCCTAAATTGGAAGAAATTCAAAAATCTCTGCTGTTGCTTGCAGACAGAAAGCCTCTTCAGCCAAGCCATGACAGCTGGCACATTACACGCTTTGATATGGCGTAGGATCCTCTTCATCTGAATGTATAAAGGAGGAGACACGTACCTCAAAGCCTTTTTGGGAGGTGGTGTCAAGCATCTCCTTTACCGTCCACTGTATGGCAACAGCTGAGGAGCCATTGCAGAAGAGGGTAAGAGGCAAGGCGAAGCCACAGCAGTTTGAAAAGCAATTTAAAAATCTTTGAAACTTTCAATTCTCACTCACTACACCAGTTCTCGCATATTCTATTCTAAGGTTAATTGCCTGCCAAATGGCCACTGTGCAGACTTAGGAAGCAGAAATAATTTACCTAGAAACTGATGTTCCTTCTCTTCAGCTGGCACCAGGGTCCTCTGCATTTATAAAAAGCATTCTTAACACAATAGCTACCCTTCAGCTTCAAGAAAATACTCATGCCAAGCCTTGTCATCAAGCCAAGCCAAGTTTTTCAAGGATGTAAGCAAAGAAAGATAGGCATAGGGTTTGATGGGACACCAACTTCAGCTTTCTAAAGGAAAGCCTGTTCCTCCCTCCTGTCAGATAGTGCAGGGAAGGATGGCAAAAGCCAGCTACAGATGTGTGCAACTGAATCCAAAGGCTGGTAAAGCCTGAAGAAAATACCAGCAAATCTTCATAGTGAAATTGGAGATGAAAAAGTTACACTAAGGAAACAAAAATGCCAGTGCTTGCGTTCCCCTCCTTGCTCAGCCTCAGAAGCGTTACATGAATATCTACAGCAAACATATACACATTACTCCATATTCTTATCTGGAAAGAAAAACAAAAGTCAAAATTGAGTCTTGCCCTCCAATCCGCGTCATTCTCTGAAAATAAAACAAGTTCTTCTGCTCTGACAAGACGTGGTCTGAAGGAAATCAGCTCTGATGTCCACAGCTTTTCCACTGCATTTATCCCTGCCCTCTTCACAGCTGCACAGCACCTCATAGGCAGCAGTCTCCATCCTCCACCTTCCCATTTGTTTTGAAAAATTCATGAGCACACAGCTATAGTCAAGAATTTTATCCCCCCCCTAAAGTGGGCTAATAGGAAATCTGGGGAAAACTAAGGGAAGGACAATACACATTCATTAACTTAGGAGAACATGCTAACTGTTATCAAGAAGAGAAGTCATTAATTCATGCTCATATTGATATTAGGCCACCATTTGCTGTTTAAAGCAGAAAATGTACGAGAAATTCTCAAAAAGAGGAGATATGAGCAAAGGTTTTCCAAAACCGTTTGCTACTCTTCCTTTTAATAACAGAATATGATTTGACTGACAAAAAAAATGAACGTGCTGTCAAGGAGGCTACTTAAGTTGATTGATCATCTGTTTAAAGGCAATCCACCCCCTGCTGCCAAGCAGAAAGCTCAGACACACACAAAGTAGAAGATACAAAGCCCCAGATCTCACTGATTGCCTTCATTATTGCTTTGGGTCTCTCAGTGAGAAAATCCAGGTAAAAAACTTTCTTGGTACGAGCCCTCACAAGAGCCACGTCCTCTGGGACCTCTTCTGGAGTGTTTCTCCTCTCAGGTGGATCTAAGCAAGGCTTTTCTCCAGGGAAACAGAAAAGTTGACAATGAGAAAAGCCAAGGGTGCTGAGACAAGTTAGAGTTCACCAGCTGCCCATCACCCCAAACTCTTCTGCCGGCGGTGCCTTCTCCTGAGCTGCAGCACGATGAGAAACAGTTTTTCATCTCTTTCGCACTCGCAGGTCTAGCACATACAAATTCCCTGTGCTGTAATCAATCTGACCTGCAGTACATTTTCTGCTGCCACCCCACCGTTCTCCTTTCTTGTCACTTCATTAGCTGCACAGTGGCCTGCAAAGACCACGCAGGAGTAGGGGGCACGCAGGTTTCCTCCTGTCAGTGGCCGCAGATAAATGGCTGTTATAGTCACTACAGCAGCAGTGGAGGGGCTCAGTGGACATGCACTAACATCCCTTAGATGCGGCTCAAACAGAAATGATTCATCAGACTTACTGGACAGGTCGTCAAGACAGGACCTTGCCCTGTGACAATGATAAAGAACCCATGAGATGAGACTTAATTTGCTCATGGAAGAAATGCTCCCTTCAAAATAAGGGAGTTCTTTCCAACATCCACTGCTACTGCAGAAATACAATCCAAAAACGAGTGTGAAAACAAGAGCTGGCTTTTTCTTACCTGTAAAGGTAAGGTAATGAGACCCTGATGGACCAAACTAGAGATGTCACTGTTAGGCCCACGCTTGACATCCCAAACTTATGCAACCGGCTCAGCAATGAGTGCCAGAGGATGGAGGCTAAGGAGAAATGTCTCCTTCCAAGCTGTGGGCATGGCAACAACACTCCTACATGAAACTGCCCTCAGCATAAGCTGCTCACAAGGGTTTGCATTAGCCATTTTACAAAAGCCATGAATTAAGACCCAAAAAAGGGACTGCCATCTGTTGTAGCTCCAACTTTGACAGTGTTTAAGACTATTTTTTCTTTACCTTCGATATAAATATAAACATACATGCGCACAACTCTCCTTACCCAAAACAATTCTGTGATACACAAACATATCCATTATAACAGAGATCTGTGCACTCTCCCTCACCAGGCTGACAACTCACCCCCTGAACAAACAGCAAAGGGACATTGCTCCAGCATTGCAACTCCTCCCTATCAGATGAGTCAGAGAAGCCCACCTGCTTAATAAACTACTTATGTTATAGCATTTCTCACATACATTCATGTCTTATTTTATACTATTTTTAGCATTTCAAGGAGGGACAGGGTGCAGGTATTTTGCCATTTATTGCTGTAGCCGTGTGCTCGTTGCCTGGGAAACGGCCGAAGGGGGGGGAATTACACAGGCTACATTGGCCAGAGTTGGAAACAGAAGAAAAAATCCTATCCTCACTCTACTTAATATGCCAGAATATTAAGAGACCACTGCATGCGTGCACACGTGTGAGATGTTACACGCCACGCTGCATGTTCTCGTTAAGAGTTGGGTTGACTTCATATATTGCCCTCATTGGCACTGTTCTCCCCCTGACAGAGTAGCTCTGGCCAACAATAATAAACCCTGTAGCTTTTACATAGCATTTTACACCAAAACCTACAGAGCAAACAAGCCATACATTCACGCTTTCACGTGATGGTTGTCTTGCTGCAAGGCTATCAGAGTTGAGCTGCCTGTAAGTAAACAACAGGGCGTCTTCTCTGTTGTTTTTAACTTAAGTGATTAATAACAATAAATGCCACTGATCTTTTCGGTTATTTTCTTTTCTTTAAGGGAAATCAGAGCAAAAGGTAGTGACAGATGGCAGATATTAAAACCCAGAGGTGAAGAACATGCTGCATCAGCAATGAAATTCATAAGACTCATGTGTTAGAGCTGTTGTACTCTGGAGAGCAGACAAGTTTGAGACATTTCATGAGGACTGGGGAATCCTGTTTTATACTAAAATCAAAGCAGGTGCGGACGAACTCCAAACAGGCTCTTTACCCAAGAACTATGCTTTCACTTGTGCCATTTTACTGAACCATTTTCCATGCAATTTGTCTCTGTTAAAGCAAATAAAAACATCATTCACTAAAGCTCAGCAATCTTTGTCCCTCCTACCCCACCCGGATATTCATAAGCTTTACAGTGCAACCCAAAGTATACTTCTCCACATCTGGCTTACCTAGTTCCTTATAAGGCTATGATTCAATACAGCCTAAAATGGGATTATAGTAAATTACTGAGGAACAGTGGAGAAAAATGGATTTAAAAAAAGGAAAGAAAAGTGTATCAGTCACCTCTGAACAGAAAATGGGAGAAGTACTAAAACCTGGCAGGTTCTTCCTTATCTTATTTATCACATGCTGGTAACAAACTGTTTATAAAAGGAAACACGATGGTTGAAATGTGAACAACAAGTAGTGTCCCAGCAGGTCTTTGCAAAAATTACTCAACTGCTAAAACCAGAGCAATCAAAAGACTCACTGTATGTTAACATCATACATGCAAGAAAGACAACAGGAAACAACTACATTACAAGTACACATCTTTTCACACTTTAAAATACACTGAAATCATATCTAGACTTCATGAAGGGCTCAAGCCCACCTCTACTAACCAGTAGTCTAGCAGCAAGAATTTAAGGCAACTTCAATGGTAAAGAAATGTTTCTCTTTAGCGGATGTTAATGTTGGCTCAAAATGCAAATAACTTGTGTGAACAGGCTACTATTAATTTAAGCATGAGCTAAAATAGTAAACCACAACAGGAACTCTCTGCTATAGATAACCTCTAATGCTTTCAGAAGTTAAATGAAAGGAAAAACTGTCATAGAGCATGTTGAAAAAGCAGCTTTTGATGTGATTTTTTTAATACTAGATAGCTACTTTTCCAGTGCTCTAGATACACAGAATCCCAGAACGTCAGGGATTGGAAGGGACCTCAAAAGCTCATCCAGTCCAATCCCCCTGCCGGAGCAGGAACACCCAGATGAGGTTGCACAGGAAGGCATCCAGGCTTGCATAGAAGCTCAGCATCACCCAAGCCACCTCTCCCCTCAGACCTCTTCTAGCATCTTCCCTTTAATTTACTCCATCAGATCATCAGATAGAGCTTTACCTGCCCTCTCCATGGATATATACAGCTTTCACAAGCTTTATGTAGATTATCCAGTACTTAGAACAGACACCTTTCTTCTTCCTTGAATTTAATGCAATAACTTCTACAACACTCACTATTTTGCTCAGTGCTTTCTCCAGGGGCTTGTGAAGAAGTCTCCAACTACCCCTTCTCTTTGAGGTGGTGCCAGGTACCAGTTGCCTTATATATTTGATATATTTTAAGGGTAAAACATTCCCATGAATTATTAGACATTACTCCAGGAGTGGTATCCTTAAAAGGAACCTTAATCCTTGTTCTGCATTTGGGTGTTCAAGCCACGGGTAGCTCTCCCTCTCCCTCTGCCCTTGCTCACCTCATGCAGGACTAACCTTCCTGTTCCCCCTCACAAAACACCCCAGACACAACCATTTACACCACACAAAACCCCACTGCTTATTCAGAGGATGTCGTGTTCAGGTGCTCAGAATGATGTTTCCTTCATACCTCCTGCTCCACCTTTTGCAAGAAAATCTATTGGTGGGTTTTAATTCAGTGAAGAAACAAACTGGAGACTGGTTAATGCAAACCATATAATAATCCTGGGCAGTTCACTAAATTTAAAGGCTTGATATTTCGTCAGAATTAATCCCATGAGAACAATACTGCAGCCATACATACATTTTCTTTAAAATACTTGTAAGTTGCCAGGTTTCTTGCAAAATTTCCGTATCTCTGTTGGAAGCAATTGCAAACACCAAGTACTTTGATTCGTGTATTGGGTTTTCTGCAAGGGGTTTTGGATTTTTTAGGTAGTGAGGGAGGGCTATGGAGATATCCCTCTGTAAGAAGCTACTAGAAGCTTCCCCAGCTCTAATGTTGGACCCACCTCTGACCAGGGCCAAGCCAGTCAGCACCCGTGCGAATTCATGGATTAAGGGGGTGCAGTAAGCCAGTCAGCACCCCTGCGAATTCATGGATTAAGGGGGTGCAGTGCATGGCCTTCCCTCTCTTGCCCCAACCCTGAACACCATGGTCCCAGGAACAGGCGGCACAGCCCCGGCCAGGCCAGATCAGCACCAACTTAAGCTCAAGCCCCACTGCAGCTCCAGCCTGAGAGAGAGCTGGGAACACTTCAAGAACCAGCAGAAGAAACCTGCAGCAGAAAAAGGAGTGGGATGTGAGGAGAACAACTGTGCAGACACCAAGGTTGGTGAAGGAAGAAAGGAGAAGGGGGAGGAGGAGGTGCACAGAACCGAGGTTCCCACTGCAACCCATGGCAAGAGTGCAGGTCAACCTGCCTGCAGACTGTGGAGGTTCACTGGTGGAGCAGAGATCCACGTGAGAAGGTGACTGCTCCTGCAGAGGCTGTGACTCCATGGACAGTGTGTGCTGGAGCAGTTCATGCACGAGGGAACTGAAGCCGTGGGCAGACCTACACTGGAGCTTTGTGGAAAACACTTCTCCTGTAGGAAGGGTGCTATGTGGAATCAGAGGAAGAGGCGAGGGAGTCTCCTCTACCCCCCTGAAGAGGGAGGAGCGGCTGAGACAGCGTGGGATGAACTGACTGCAACCGCCATTCCCATCCCCCTGTGCTGCTGGGCACGGAGGGAGGTAAAGAAACTGGGAACACAGCTGAGCCTGGGAAGAAGGGATGGCTGGGGGAATGCATTTATTTTAAGATCTGGATGTATCTCTCTCTGTTCTATTCTGATGTTACTGGTAACAAAATGTAATCATTTTGGTTTTCTCCCCAAGATTAGTCTGTCTTTATTTTTTTTTCCCATGATCGTAAGCGGTGAGCGAAAAGTCTCTGAGTCCCTTTCTTTTGTCTAGCCCCCTTTTGTGGGCATCGTGGTGCTCAGTTGCCCACTGGGCTTAAACCACGACAACCTGCAACACGTGTATGCTAAACAAGATGAAACAAAGACAATGTCTCATGATTTTTTTCTGTTGCACCTGTGAGCTTTCACTTGTTTTCAGCCACTGTTTTATTGTGATGACTAACTCTTAGCCAGCCAGAAGCAGCAAACACTCCAGGCTTTATATTAATCTACTTTAATTCTGACGTAAAATGAAATTAATTATGTCTGAGGCTATCCATTTGCTCTTTGGAAAAGGGAGAAAAAACTCCAACACACTGAGGGGGAAAAGCCTGGCTGCAGTACAGGGTACAGGGCTTTGGTTATCAAATGTCAGTCCCAGGCTTTGATGTGCCCTGCACTGAGTGACAAGATGTCTCAGCAATGAAGCAAATGGGTCAAGTGATAGATATCACAGAAACAACAGAAAATAATGTCAATTTGATAGCACACCTTCTAAAAGGACAAGAATATGAAATCTTGGATTTCCTCTATGATACCTTGACTCTGCAGCATGGGCCAAGTGCACCAAAGATTGCACTTGGTCCTCAACAAACTCCTCCTCAGCTGTACAGGTCAGAAGGAAAATCTCTCACCTGTTCTGCCCCATCCACCAACAAAGAAAACTATTATGAAGGCAAAGAAAGACAAAAGGAGAAAAGAACGATGGCCTGCAACATATCTCCCAGAGCATAAGTACCATTAAAAATCCATTCTTCTCTTACATCTCTCCCCATGTCCTACAGCAGGGCAGGAAAGGCATTAAATCAGCCATGCTGGAGGGTTGGAAACTGGAGACATCTGAACCCAGACCATAAGAAAGAAATGGGCAGTCTCTCCCTTGTGGTTTTAGATCAGATTTTAGATAACCAGACAGGGGGAAGCCTGAACACTGCCATCAAAACCTTCAGCTAATACTGATGCCTGCAAGAACAAGCAAGTCTGCTTAACTTTTACATCAAGTGCTGCTCGAAAGAACAAGAGATGGAGAAGTAAATCGAAGCTTGATGTTGCTGCTAAGCTTAATGTAACTTAAAGCCACATCTGAAACCCATCAGATTCAAAGAGCACGGCTTTTTATGCTGAAATGGGTTATCTACAAATTGTTATGGTAATGGAACAAATAACCCAGACAGCCCAATATTACCCTTTTTGCAGGGGAACTATTGGTATTTCCCATTGCTGATTTATCTATTATGTATACTAGCCACTGCAAACCAAAGATTTGACCAATACAATTCCTCACATGAGCTAACGAGAGAGAACCTTCCAAATATCTCATGTTTTGCAAGGCATGGCATTTGTAAACCAGCAAATTGGAATTTTCCCTTCGAATTTGCCCCAGCAGCAGCTGCTGGGAAGCAGCAGCACTGCTGGGAAGTGCTGTTCGCAGGATGAAAGAAAAGCCTAATGTCTCATTAAAGGTCCCTTGGTATTTTTTGAAATATAGATCGTGTTAACTCTCATTTCTTGGCCAATTCAGAACTGTTAATTGCTAAAGCTGTTCAGCATTTGCTACTCTGTTTCTGCTGGTGGCTGTTAAGGACTAAATACCGTCCCTAGCAGCAGGTATTGTCTGTAGAAATGTCCTCCTCAGCCACAGGTGCCCAAGAAACTGGGAGAAACTTTTGCATAGAAATTAAAACTTCCTCAGTTTCCACTAGAAGATCTACATAGATTAAAAAAGCCCTCCCATAGTAGCACCATTAATTAAAGCCTGTGTAATTGAAGTTGCAGACTGCAGACAGCTCTTCAGCTCGACTCCTAGACATCCATGCACAGCAATGCCATGCTTGTCCATAGCCAGGAAGGCTGGAACAACTGAATTACTCCAAAACACAGGCTCGTAAAGAGCTAAACTAATTTTAAAGACCTAATTACTCGGTCATTTTACTGATAGACCTGCCAGAACACATTGCACCAAAAGCCTTCAACACTGAAGAAATCGACCATCGCATCCATGGGCCAAACTGCAACTGCTGCCAGAGACATGCCATGTGTGTCCAAACTAGCAAGAGATGCGTGTTTCTTCTTGCTAGGGTCCTAACAAGCTAAAAGGGATGGAAAAGGGAATCTTTCAGAAAGGGAAGCTTCACTGTCTAACAGGTTTTAGAACAAAGAAAACAAAACTGTTAAAAATGTCTATTCCATCTATTATTTTTACGGAGTATTCTGCTGTGCTGCAAGCTGAAATGTCCCATCAAATGCTTTATCACATGCTACAATTATCTCTCTTACAGACAAATATATATTGGCATCTTTCTCATACTGAACATTTGGAAAGGCATCTCAAAATACTATTTTGCCTTGCCAGGATTGATATGTGAAATGACGTAAAGACATTGCCTTGAGATGTCAATATGTGTCTCTTGTTACTCTCCTCTGTGCTTACTACAGTCTACAAAAAATCCAAGCTGACAACCTCACAGCTCTTATGGTGTCTATAGCACCACAGAGCCCAGACTGGGGTCAAACTGTGCAAAGTACTGGATTTCTGTCTGTGCATCTCATGCACTTCACAGTCAGCCCTGTTCAGCTCGTGAATCTCAAACATGTTCACTCCATTACCATGACCTGGCTCACGCCCAAGCGCTTGGGACCAGATTCTTCAATTTAATCTTTGGGAGACCATCTTCTGTAAGATAAGGGAAGCCTACAAGAAGCAAGGAGCATCACAAATATCAGATGTACTTAAGTGACACTCGAGAAGCCCATGGTTTAGAAGCGCAGCTGCAAAGCAGAAGCGGAACAGGAGCTGTGGAGGTGGCATCGCTCTGCAATGACTGCTCTCTGCCGGCACGGACGGGGAGAGAGGAAAGGAAGATCAAAGTGAGACCCCTTTCTCACTATTATAAGTGTTACAGCCTTTTTATTTCTGAAACAGTAAAGAAAAAAGCTCTCAGTGCTGCTGAGAAGAAAGCATAGGGGTTTTTTACTTTTTCCTCCTTTCAGAGATCTGTGTGTGATTTACCTCTGCGCTCCCAGGAGCATCAATAGCACTCACACAGTTTAATCCCAGGAGGCGCCTGAGAAACGCAGGCGGCACAGCGGGATGCTGCAGGTAAACCACCTGGAGCCTTCAGAATAGAAGGAAAGGAATATCCTGCTCTCAAAATTGCTCACCCTATCATCCTGATTAAAATACAAGCAGTTCAGACTCATTAATCAGCTGTGGTCTGCAAACAGTTCACAGCAGAATTGTCAGCCAGATGGAAATGGAGTCTTTACGAGTACGCCTAGATATAAAGTGCATACATACACAGAAGAGCAAAGACACTGTATTTTATACTACCTCTGAGAGGTTATATTGCATTAGATAGTGATGATTTCCAGTATCAACTATGACAGAAAGAAATTATAGAAGGAGGAAGAAAAAGCACTTGAAACAAATTAACTTCATACTTTTGGGAAATAGATGCCTAAAGCTCACTTTTACCAGCAGCCCAAGCCTCTCTTGGTGAGACCCACACAGATTTAGAAACCATTAGTTTACTTCACAGCAAACGCAAAGCATCAGGCAGCCTCTCAGAGAAAGAGAAATAGAAGAAGAATCTATGTAACACACTCATTTTAGCCAAGGTATTCGTGCTGTAACAAACCCAGGGAAAAATGCTGCGGTGTAGCAGTAGCTGTAACAAACTAACCCCACTGCTACAACTGAAATAAATGTCTCTTTCTCAGACTGTGCCCACTCAAAGAGCAGCTACAAAAACACCCCAAACATTTCCACCAAGATTTAACATTGCACTTACGCCAAAAGCAACTGAAAATAGCGTTATTATTTTCTCAAAAAAATACCTTGAAATAACAAGCACATTGTATACCTCTTACCAGAAATAATCACTTATTCCTCTTTAACTAATCATATATTTAAGACCAGACTTCTTCCCACCTACACTGAGACAGTCACACAACCATGAAAGCTTTCCAAGAGGTTTCTGTTGTGTTTGGGGTGGTTTTTTTTAGCAAATGAATTGTATAAGCTCTGCTATGAGTGTGCCTAAATAAGTTTCATAATAAAAACAAACAGAGCTAAAGGCCATTTCAGAAATGTGCTTTGTTTATTTTACAGTAAATTAATAACACGTTTATTCAAGTTCTCCAAGAGGCTGCTGCAACCCATCCTGAACAAGGGTTGGGGCCAGCTGATTCAGCAGCAAGAAACAGGTTTGAACACTGCGGCTATTGCAGGACTTTGCAACCAAAACCCCTTTCCACGCCCCTGGGTGCTGTAGCTATTGCAATCAGCAAAAGCGAGCAGGACCTCCTGCAGATGGACATCCATGTGGTATAAGCCCAAAACACACCAGTCACATTTTGGGAAAAATAGGTATTCCCACAGCAAGGGAAGCAAAAAGTTGCTCCAGCACTCCTGACTGCCAAAGGGATACCCAGTTTGCATCAACAGTTGCCAGAGACACAGGAAGAGAAAACTATCCCATTTCTTTTCCTTATGTGTGTCGATGAAGAAATACATCAGCAGTAATTGGTAGCAAAAGTGTCCAGTGCTCTTGCACAAACAAGGCAAAGCTGTGGCCGACCAGCAGGGCCGCGCACACCGGCACACATTAGAGGATTCAAGACTTGGACATTAATAAAATGACCAGGGGAAAGAGCTGCATTCCCCTGGTTCTCCAAGGAAGAAAGCGTCTTTATCTACGCTTAATTTCTGCAAAGCAAACTGCAACAAAATCCCAGGCTTGTAGTAGCAGCTGGATTGACATTCAGTTGTAATGAGAGTAGCCTGTCATGGTACAAAGCTCCAAGGCCTTATGCAAACCTTTACATCAGTTTTATTTAGCGGAACGTCACAGTATTTGATGTGCAAGCACCATTTTAAAGGTAAAAATCAGAAACAGTCTTATATGCTCTGATGCTCCTGTGAATATGTAGCCCCAGAGCATGTGGGCATTTTAGTGCATTTTCAGGACTCAGGGAGATTAAGAATTTCTCTCTGCATTGGACCAACTGAAAAAGTGCCACGGTAGGCGCTGACGTCTCATTTTCAGTTCCACTCCCTGAGCTTAAAACAATGTTTGATCCTAATTTCAATCACAGCAGTGTAAATCAGAATAATTCCATTATGTAAAACCAGCATGTGATTTTGCTCTGTAGCTTTACCTTCGAGAAGTAATTTAAATTTCTTATTTTGCAATAAACTAACAATTTCTGTGCTCCTTAGTGGATGAAAGGAGATATTTAACAAGTAACACACTCGGACTAAAATTAACAGCAGTGCTTTGGTGGTATCAAACAATCTGGAAACAGTTGCTATGTGTTACTACCTACAAAGCTGTAATCCTTTCTCTTATGTCAAGTGCTAGCATGAAGACTTCCCAAAGAAAATCAGAAGCAAGAGGGGGGGGACAGAATATCTAAGCATAAGGGAAAGGTTTTTGCAAAGCCCAGCAAAACGCAAAATGCTTCAAAATGATGGTTGAGAAGCAGATTTTGGGTTGAGCATGCTACTGGCTTGGCTTTTGATGAGCGCAGGACAGGCTGGATATCCGTTTTCTCTGAATTGTGAAAACGAACCACAGAAGCAGCAGAATATTTGAGCCATTCTGTCCCCACTAATGTACCACCTCAGTTCGCCTGCGATTCTCACTTCCCTGTGTTAACCCTAATAATGCAACCAGCTCTAGGAGAACAAATCTGAGTTGTCAGAGACTCTGCTCTTACAAGGCTACGATAAACAAAAAAAGCAGAGACTAAAGCTGAGATCATAGTTTCCACCTTGATGACACCAGCCAGCTAAAAGAAGAAAAGGAAGAAAAAAAGAGGAGAATATTCGTATTTTATGCCTGTTTTCCGTCACAAAACTGCCATAGAATAACTAGCAAGAGTGATGGTAGAAAAACACAGTGGTAATCCAATTCATGCCCACAAAATTATAGGCTGTTAAAAATAAATCACAGACACCTTACGAGGCGAACAAAATGATCTGTCTGTAAATGAAGGTGGAAAAGACGTCTTTCAAACCTACTTAACGGTAATGGGTAAAAGCAGTGAGGGCCATTGAATAGCAAAGTGAAGGGGAGAAAAAAAATAATGAAGAACCCAATCATTTTCGCTCTCAGCAAAAATTTTGACTTCCAATTAATTCTTAAATGTCCTCTTTGAGCAAAGGAAAACAAATGAAAAAAAAAAAGAACAAGCGAAACTCTGCCGAATTTGTTGCTTGCGCAAGATTTCACCTCATGCAGAGGGGCCAGTTCAGGTTTTCTTTCTGAGTCTGTGCAGATGGCAAATGATAATTCTGGCAACAGACAAGCAACGGAACGCTCCATCAAATGCC
>NW_010190007.1:0-2299 GCF_000695765.1 Mesitornis unicolor | reverse complement strand
GTGGAGATAAACAACAGTTTTGTTTCAAAAGAAATATTATTATTTGTGCTTCTTGCTCTGCTGCTACGTTTTATTAAGAAATGATGCTGCTGCGGTAGCTGGGCGTGCTTGGACTCGCCACAGGTTTGACACACTTTGGATTCTACACTACGTGAAACTGTGCTCTGCTTAACCACACAGGGAGGCAGGAAGACATTTACTACGTGGTTTGGTTTATTTAAGGGGAGATGCCAACCCCATCCTGACAAGTTACAGCACCTTTCTCTTCTCCCATCTGGATTACCTGCCAAATACAAACAGCAACCCAAGCACGGGGGTCTACGCTGAAATAAAGCATCTAATTGCACTCTATCACCCAGATCACTGTCCAGAATATGAACAATGCTCGAGAGTGATTAAAGTCTTAGTAACAGTCACAAAGCACCATTGAAAATTCATCTTCTCTCTCAGTTCACAGAATATTCAGATCTATTGATCCTCATATAGTCAAGCCAGAAAGCATCCAGAAGTATTGATTGCCAAGATACAGCTATGAAAAACTAAGGAAGCTCAAGTTTCAGTCCCCGTTATTTACACAACTGGAAAGAAAAATACTTTCATGGTCACGTGTATCAATTGTTCCAAAATAATGCTCTCATTTTCCCCTTGAAAAACTGGTTATTCACACTGTCAGGGTTGATCTGGAAGTTATAATTAGTTTCCTTCAGAAACTTTGACATTAAATTCTAAAATATACAGCAAAAACTCTACCAAACATATTATTCCCTATCAAATTCTAGGTTCTGTGCTTCCACAAGCTTTTCACCACAGATACCTTTTCATACACACATTTAGATCACTCAATTTATATCACTGAGCCACTTCTTAAAAATGACAGTTTCATGAATGCTGTTAATAAACAAACAATGCAAAAAGCAACTGATAAGAAAATCAGGCTCCTCAAGATCCGAGTGAAGTGTGCACTTCTTCTATTGAGATCTATCACCATTATTATCTGTTTAATTACTAGTGAACCCATGAAGTGCTATTCGAAATGCAGCATCTGCTCCCTGAAACTTGCAGAAAAGCATAGAATTCAACAAAAAAAGCCTGCATGCAGCCAGCTCACCTACATCCTCACTTGGTTTTGTTAAACTAAAACTCTTAGTTTAATCACCGACACCTCCCTAACCTGAAAGACACTCAGATGATCCCAGCAACAGCCAAGACCCTTCTTGAGGTCTTCTGCCTCCACCCCTTTCCCATCTGCAGAAGATACGCTACACCCTTACAAACGGAAAGCTTCTTTCCAAAATTCAGTATTTCTCCCACAGGAGAGTAAAGCAGACCCAGGTTTTCATGAACAGTGGCGTGGGGAGAAAGAAAGGAAATTTGCTGAAAAAATTATCTGAGGAAATGAATTCTAGATCAAAAGAAAAAAGTGAAAGCTTCAAATTTTCTGTCAGGAAAATAAATGAGAAGCTTTTCTTTTAACAATAAGCCCAGTATGCTTCTTTTCAAGGAAGAAAAAGTGCTTTAATTGGATCATTTCCATTCATGTTTAATAGCGTACTAAAATTATACCATAAAAGTTTGAGGTTTGCTTCTGAATATACAATACTATCGCAGCAAAGTGTGTCAAAACAAAGAATCCAAATTTGGATGCTCTTTACCTTCCATAAACAGAGTATTTCAGCAATAGCAAGTCAATACAAGCCGTTATTTTAAAGGACTCTTCCTGTTCCAAAAATCTTTAGAACAGGTATGCACCCCAACTATCTTCTCCCAGTGAAGACTGTATTGATTACTCCAAACTATTTATTATATCTAAGCTTGGTGATCTTTAAGTGAATGCAGCATTAACTCATGTAGTAAGAAAACTTTCCATCTGTGTCTAGTAAGTCTCACAGGGAAAAAAAATGAAGATTCTTACAGTCTACAAAAGTTCAGTGTCCCAATAAGGCACCATCACCTTGCCTTGCCTGGGACCTGGTCAAACAAAGACATACAACTAAGCACAGCAGCAATGTGTGAAACCCATCAGATAGCGATAAGAGATGCTCTTGCTGGCAGGACCAGTTTCAACTAACTTACCAAAACACCTCATGAAATACTACAGCCTATAAAAGAGAGGAAAAGAAAAGCTGTCTGAGGAAAGACACTTAAAGCACAGTCAAAAATCCAGCTCCCTACCTCCTTGCTGTGGCAGGAAGGAAACTTTTGGGAAGTGGGTGCTCAGTACCCTCTCAGAGAGAGTTTGGAAAATGAGATTTCACCAAAATCACAGAACCACAGAATGTCAGGAGTATGAAGGGACCTC
>NW_010190006.1:25340-40668 GCF_000695765.1 Mesitornis unicolor | reverse complement strand
TCTCCTTCTCTGGAGACATTCAGAACCTGCCCAGGCGCGTTCCTGTGCAGCCTAGTCTAAGTGATCCTGCTCTGGCAGGGGGGTTGGACTGGATGATCTTTCGAGGTCCCTTCCAATGCCTAATATTTTGTGATTCTGTGATTCTGTGAAATTTTAGTGGATTCACTCATGAAGAGACGCTTACTGCCTTACTGCAGCAGATGGGAGCTGACAGACTGAGAATCAACCTGGATGCAACTAAGAATGGTTTAAGTACAGGATAAGTGAAAAAGAAGATATTATATCTTTGCTCCTGATTGACAGATTTTTTTCTGCCTTCTCAATTTAAGGTTCCTGACCTGATGATCTCATTAGCGTCCTGTACTATTTCTGTATATCCAGCACAATCGATGAATTAAGGGGTTTTTTAGACCTATTTTGACAAGATCTATTGATTTGGAAAAGATTCCCTGTACTTATATTTACAAGCACCACTGGAAAACCAGCAAAAACTGTCAAAATAGAAGAAATGTGTCAAAGTTACCTATGCATTTGTCATTCACAAGATGAATTGCCGAGCAGGGCTACAGGTTAAGGAATTTGTAAGCCGTGGCTTGCACAAAACACAGTGGGTGATGATATAAGTAGTATTGATTTCATAAGGAATGTGTAGCTGCACTCTACCTAGAAATCAATGGACAGGTAGTGCCAATTTTTAAGTCAGAGGTACTAGTTTTCTAACATGCAATGTTAAATACTTCAAGTTCTAACTGGTATGAGGAAAAAGTGTGTCTCCCAGGTGTCTGCCCTGTGCTAGAGAGTTCACACTGAGACACACTTAATTGGGCCGGTGTGGGCATCTGTCTCCCCTTGGAAGAGAAGAGGATACTTTGAAGGTTCTCCCTAATATTGTTTCTTGGATGCAATTTGATAAATTCATCTTTATAACCCTCATATGCCAACTGTATAGGTCCCTATATGGACAGGAGTGTTAGGTAAGGGGTAGGAACAGGTTTCTTAGATATGCTTGAGTAAACAGAAACAGTGGCAGTTTAAGAAGTATGTAGGTTTAAAAACATTGATGGGCTTATAGGAGCAGAGGGGTATTGCACTAGAGGAGACTGAATTCTGCTGCACATTCAAATCGTGCTTCTACCACAGACATCTTGTTTAAATTTTTTAACTTCTCTCCACATTGATACTCAGGTGTAAACTAGAGATAACTATCTATTTTGCCCATTTCAATTGTAGGGCCTTTAAGAAAAAAAATATATTACTCCATATGTAAAGATGTCATACGACACCTTTGGCTGAGGTTTTTTTATTAAAAAAAAATCACATTACCTGAAGGAGAATGGTGTTTTCCCTTCATTACTGTGTCCTTCACTGTTAAAGTCAGTGCCTGAGGACTCGTCTTGGCTGCTAACCCTGGAAGAGGTGGACTGCAGTCTTCTGAAAGTTTGCCTGAGCTTGACTTGCTTTCTGACGTTCACAGACATAGTTAGATTTCTTCTGCGTGAAGTTAAATTTGATGTCGATCCTGTTCTATACTTTGTTCGGATATTCCATAACCATTTGCTTAAATAGCACAGAGAGAAAAAAAACCCCACAAAACAAACCACAGAGTTCAAAGTGACAGATTTTAGGGAAGTAATTGCAGCCACTATTTCACCCTTTTCTTTGTAAATGTTTGTGCTGAAACTCAGAATCTGTACTTAATCTTAAATTTAGATAATGATGTGCAAAAGAACATATTGTAAAGCTTAAAGCATGTATAGAGCTAATTACATGGCTGTATGAAGTATTACAAATCAATGTCTAGAATTATTCTCTTTCTCCTTCTAATTTGGAGCAACAACCATACTTTAAAAATTCTAAATTTTTAAACAAGGCTTTCAGACAATTAATACAATCGGTAGTGCTTTTTGCCTACATGTCCATTCTTTTTGCAAGGCCTTAATATTCATCACCATGCCTGAAAAGAAAAATAAAACCCAGCCTTAATACCGACAGTAAGGCCCTCTGACAGTGAACAGTTCCAGAAGGGCTATGTGAGAAAGGCATAACTTTGATCTCTTACACCCTCTTTTACAAAATTAGTGTTTTGTACATACTACGTAAAAAAAAATCATGAGCAGAGGTCATAAGTACCTATCAATTGCTTTTCTTGTATATATAATTTCAGCCCTCATCTTCTCACTGTGCTTGGACGTTTTACAAGAGGTGAGAAAGAACCTTCTGTAGTAGCGACCTTACCAAAGAAGCTAGTTCAACAATAGATCTTTTTTATTTTAATCTTGTGAAACTGCCATCAACTCTTCTCTTTAACTGAAGAAAGTAATACTACTCAAGTTTGTCCAACCTTTTCAATCATCAGCTCTGTGAAGTTCATCTAATTTGCAAAGGAACACTTTGCAAGTTATTCTTGACATTTCCAAAGCAATATTTTGTCAGACATCTGAAAATAACAGTACTGAAAAAAATCCCCATCTATATTTAGCTTTGGTTTTCGCTAAAAGGAAGATAAAAATTACCTTTTCATTTCCATTGGCAGATTTCTGCAAATGATAGAGCCTTACTGAACAATTCTGACTATGCATAAATAGGAATCACAGGTTTTTTACAGGGTATAGAGATTGTGGATTTAAACATTCACTGATATTTGTATTATAAACTTTTGGTGTGAATTAATTCAGTAACTGTAAGGAAAGCAAGATAAATTCTAAATTGTATTTATTTTTTTCCCATATTTTAAAATGTGAAACCATTGGTTTAAAACATTTTGCCAGAAAAATCTGATCAAGACTAATTTACTGGATTCAAGAATTGTTAGATATGCATGAGTATTCAAATTCACAGTCAATTATACAATGCATGGATCTAAATGCTAATGTGCTGGTTGTGAGTGGGGATTTTGAGCTCGAAGTGTAGATCTAAATTATTTGATTTATAGGACAACTCTAATTAAAAGTAATCTAGTTTGTTTTTTTTCTTTCTTTCTATTTTCTGCAGTAATGCCAATTCAATTGTGTCTTTCATATGATTTTTCAAGGAATTTTTGAGTTAATTTAACTTTAAAAATCTGTCTCCGTCTTCTGCAGCTTAGCAAGAAGTGAGGAAGTGCAATTTGGTAATAAAGTCTCAAGGTCTTTGCTTTGTTTTGTTTGGGCACCAGTTTCTCTGTATGGTAACAAAGAGCCACCCTCTCTAGAACTCAAATTGATATTTGTGAAAATGGAGAGACATGCATTTTCATGTCCCACAAAGGATAGGAAGAGAAAGATGCATTCAGGACTGTGCATCACTCTGATCCTACAGCAGTGGGGCCCTCTAGGTATCTTCCATTGTTATTAAGTTTTGTTTCAAGCTATTGTAATGTTTTAAACTAGCATTTTCCACAAAAATCAAGTGATGTAATAATATCTTTATCTATTTATCTATTAATATCTTTATCTATATATTTATCTATTTGTGCCTTTTATTTAATCTTACCAGGTATAGATTCTTTAACTCTGCACGAACATTTATTCCCGTGCTCCACTTCTACTGCCCTCAGTTGTATTTACACTTTAACCAAAGATGATGTGGGGAAACATCAGAATCTGTAAGGACATTAAGTGAGAAGGATAATAAGGCAAACTCCAATGTACAACAGTTGATCACTGATTTAGGACATTGCCATATAGGTTTTATATTTGTTAACACGTACACTCACTGTAATAGATAATCTACAGTAGATAGTAGATCTACTGTAATAGATAAACACATTTTATTGATTAATTTTGCCTTGGATGCCTGAGAAAAAAAACTGTAAGCAAAAGAGGAAAAAAATGGTATTTGATACAGAAAAAAAATAACCCAAGCAGCAAATAAATTCTTTACAGAGCTAGTGTCTAAGACATTATATAGAGAAACAGGTTGTATAGTGCATTTAGAATAAATGTAAGGTACAATCTTATTGTCAAAATTTGAAATAATGCCTTTAATAATGTTTTTGGTTGTAGTAGACTATATGTAGTCTACATGTAGATGAGAATATTGCAGCACATTTAATGTTTTTATGTGTTGATGGAATAGTTGTGAACTAGAATGATTTGTCTTCAGCTTCTTCCTCTAGTGAACTGATTTGGATGTTGTGCACAGCTCTACCAGGGATGAGATTACTTGGATAAAAATTCAGCACATCACTTCTTGCCCCCACACTGTAACACTAGGAATGCATGTGTGGTGTCCTCCATTTCTTCTCCACTGGGACAAAGTATTTGCAGAGACACCACTGCACTACTCAGACATGGAGCACTTGGGCACTACAATGTGTGCATCTATCTATGTCTTCTGATTTCATTCCAGCACATGATCCCAAAACGTCAATATGTAAAAAAAGACAGCAAAATAAATCTCCTGAGTATAAATAAATAGATCATGTTTATACATTGTAAACATGTATGAATTAATCTTCATAAATTCATAATTTTCTAGGCCTGAATACTTGAAAAGGTGTTCACAGGTTTTTTTGGCTGCCCCATTTAAGATGCCTCTAGAGCAGTGAGAACACTGGCAGACACAATCACAGATCACTTAAAAAATTGAGGTCATGTTTCTTCTGAAAAAAAAAAAGGGAGCTTGCCTTAGAAATCAGAAATTAAATTGGAGTAAATTATACCAACTTGGCTCTTTTATCTATGAAGGAGCAGGTGACTATCGCCAATAATAAATAGGACAGATATAAATGAGGAATTTTTCCTCATGAGAATCTTGTGAAATCCGTCAAGGATGTCACACTGGTGATAAGTGTCTTTCTGCAAAGAACTACTAAAATTGGCATAAATAAAATACTTTCTAAATGTTCTTAGTTCCAGCAATTTACTCATGATCTGGCAACACAAATTACAAGTATATCTCTTTATTTGTCAGATAGGTGAAAGACAATCCAGAGCCTTTCTTTCCCATCCCTGCACAGTTCTCTCATGTCTGTTCTCTCCTTTTCCCTTTTTTTTTTCTCTCCTTCAACAAATGAACAATTTCCTCTCACTTGAGATCTCTGCAGAGTAGTTGAATAATGCAGCTTTGGAAATCCCTCTTTTCTTAATCATTTCCATTTGATGACTATTTTTGTTTAAACCTTCCTCTACTCTTACTAGACAATATGTGTCCAAATACATATGGAAATGGAAAGTTGCCATTTGATGCCAAGTGATTTATTTGTTTATTTATAGATAAGAGCAGTATTTGCTTTTTAATTCTTTTAAGCTTTCAGTTTTATTCCTTCAGAGTGCTAATAGATATAATTAAAAAGTCTAGATTGGAAGGTACCTCTGAAATCATGCAGTTAAGCTGTTGAAAGTAGTGCCTTAGTTAGGTTATCTAGGGTCCTACTAGCCAATATGTGCAGTGATAGAAAAATCTAGCACTTCTCTGGGCAGTCTTTTCCAATGTTTCATTGTTTTTGTGGTAAAAAAAAATAATAAATTTGTTTGCTTATATTCCAGTGAAATTTCTACTAAAGCAACTTACACCCATGGGCATTTATCCAGTCACTGCACATCTTTGTAAAGAAAGCACCTTCATCTTCTATACTCCCTTTAGGTAGTGAAAGACTGTGGTAACATCTGCCTTGAGACTTCTCTTCTTCAGGCTGAACAAAACCAATTGCTTCATGCTGTCGTTACATGCCACTTCTCTAACTCTCTGATCATCTTGGTAACCCTCCACTAGATCATCTCCAATTTTTCCAGCAAACCTGTGGGTAGCAAAACTGTACACAGTATTTCTGGTATGACTGAAGTGCTGACAAGAACAGACTGATCCCTTAATCTTCCTTTTTCCTTGACATCAGTATTTATCAATTAAGAACCTCCACTGAATGTCCAGATGAATTCTTTATTAGATTAGATTTTCCTTCCAAATTGAGGCATTTTTTTAACTTATTCCCTGAATGATCAGTGTATACTGTTAAGTTTCTGTTTAAAGGAAACTCAAAGGTTTTGGGTTCACTGTTGACACACAAGTTGACAAGATCATAGAAAACCCTAATGACTGGGTTCAGTAAAGATGTAGGTTAGATTAATTAGCTTGTTGGTTTTTATTTTCAAAGGAAAAGTTATAATACATAGTTTTAATAGCAAATTTATATAGCATAGATGATTATTGTTATGACCATGTGTATCTTCTGGACTACTCAATCAGGCAGAAATTTGTTTGTCTTTATATGACTCATGCCCATCATGGATGAAAAATTAGTATCTTGACACATTTAATTTCTTTTTTTAAAAAATATATTTTTATGAGGACTTTATGAAATAACTGGGGTCTAGCCACGGTTTAACAGATCTACACACAGGGAAGTGTAAATCTGGGATTTTAGTTCCATGTATTACAGAGATAGAAGCCTTTCAGAAAGTCTTGATTTTGATTTATGTACCTCATGACATTTGTAGAATGAAGAAACTTGATATTTTGGTAAGGATCCCATTCTAACGTCTTAACATTTGTAAGCTGGGAACTTCAACATGCAGATTCGGGGCTTGTTACTTCTCTAGCATAAGACTAAAATCTGATGAAAGTTAAGGAGGAAAACAAAACCAAGCCAGATTTCTTTTCAGTCATTTCCATCAAGTAAATATTATATTCTTAACTGTTTTCTCATAAATAAACATGGAGGTGTTTTATTTGTGATACTCAGCATATCCAGTTAAGAGAACATGCCTAAGAAAAATACTGCAATGATTCGCTTATTAGATGATTGATCCTATTTTTTATCATACTTTGAGTGATAGATTATACCTGTAGTGGAGTTGATCGCAATTTGTGATTATGATTAATAGAGCCTTTTTTTCTATTAGACCTACTATGTAGATACTGTTCCACATTTTCAAAAGCTTTAACAAGCAAAAGGTCTTCCAGAACTTCCAGAAATATAGCTGAAAAGTAAAACAGCTTTTTCAGTTGAGCTTCTACATAGGATGAAGCAACATGAAAGACAGATAATTATCCCTAGATAAAACATCAATTATTTTTTCATTTTTTTGTACATCAAATCTTCTTACCTTATCATATGCTGATAAAAGGGAACAATTTTTTTTCCAGAAAAATTAAATCTTAGTGTTACCCAGCAGCTTAATATCTAGACTGTGTGTTAGACAAGGGAAAGGGGAAGAGAGAAAGGCAGTTAAGCAACTACCAGTGGGATGAGCATCATAAGTGGGATGAGTAAGGAGAGACAGACTTACATGGTGACTCCCTGTCACCCCTGCCAGACAGACTGCATGGAGCTCACCTGTCTTTTCTTTGATTTTCTTTCTCCCAGGCTGCTCTTTGCAGCTCTGACGATAGCTTATCTAGCTCTTTCAGTTAAAAGCAAGAATATTTTTGCAGAAGGTTTGAATGAATTTATTTATCTTACACAGAGAGCTGGTTTGGAATCAGAGGTTGGGAGGGGTGAGGGACTAGGTGGCAGAAACTATGTCTAGGAATGTCTAGCTCACTCCCAGATCCAATGCATGGTGAGTAATACCACTGCCATTTCTAACAGAATTTTGTCTAGTCTTTTTTTTTTTTCCTTTTTAAATAGCTTCTGCAGTGAAGAGTTCATAACATCTCCTGCAGTTTTCCTGTTACTGTGCTACTTTTCCCACTACTTTACTCAAATTAGCTCAAATCTAAACTGACTGTTTTCCATCCATCTTTATGGAGAATAGACTATCTCCTACATCTATGCAGCAACCTTCTATGGCCTTTAAGAAATTACACTGCCTACTTCTGTCTTCTTTTGGCTGAACAAACCCAGTTGGTTTAATCTTGCTTCACAGATCCTGTTCTCTATTGCTTGCATTATTCCTTTAGTTTTTCTGTGAACACAAAGTGGTCAATGTCTTTGTTCAAATATCTCAAATTACACAGGAACACTACTCTAGCCACGGTCTTGCTAAGGCTGAGCAGAACTGCGAATTGGTCTGTGTCTTATCTAGCCTGGTTACACTTCCCGTGATGGACATTTTTTTCCTTTTGTCAACAGCATGACATTAATACTTATGGTATAGCTCATGAATAATTTCTGTAGAACTGCTACTTAGTCAATTACATTTGTTTTGGTGGTTAGGTCTTCTTGAATAAAATGTGTTGACCCTCTGAAATGTCATGATATGATTTTTCAGTCCATGCCTCTAATATGTTGAAACGGGGCTAGAATTCAACCTTGTCTTCTGAAGCACTTGCCGTTCCTTGTGGCCTGTGTTTCATGAACATTTAGTATTCTAGCGCAGTTCTGCCTGTGGAAAACCATCAGCTCTTTAACACCAAAACGCTCGATTTGGAATGACTCATGTTTGACAAATGTTCCTCAAATTCATAGCCAAGATCTAGCTTTTACCCAGGTATCTATCCTAGCTGGAGGCCCCTGGCTGTAGCATAGTGACCCAGGCCAAGGACGATGGAGGGCCTGGCAGTTCTTCGGAGTAAGTGGATGCTCCTTTTCTTACAACTGCAAGAGTTTCACTGAAACATCTCAAGAGTGAGAACTTACAACTCACTTAAATTTTTGAATTAAAAAAAAATAAATTTTAGTCTGATTATGCATTGACAGTATTTCTGCCCCCCAAGACTACCCACAAGCCAGAAACTTTTATAAAACCCCTTATCTACCTTTGATAAAAAGGCGCATCTCAGATGAAATGAGAAAAGATACCTTCAGATAATTTATAAATTTTATTCTGATAGGAACTGTTCTTTCTTCCCTTTTCTGCTCACAACACTCTCTGTGAAGTGATCTACAATGTCAGACCATTGCCTACACCAATTCCTGGTGGACAGATGCCCATGCTAATAAAATACCGAGGCCCAGCTCTGGTGAAAAATGCAGGTTGAATATACACTACATGCAGAATTGAAATTGCCTTCTTAACCTTATAGGGTATATATTGCCAAAGTGGTGTCAAGATATGTGCAGAGCATCATAAAGAAATCAAAGCTCTTACTGAAAGCAAAGAACCTGATCATGGAGCAAAGTGTGCCGAAGCTGAAAGACTCTCTGTTGATATGACTGGATTTTTAGTTCTTACAATTCTCACTACAAGTACTTAATTTGACATAGAAATTTTTCAAATATATCTTTTTTTTTTCGAAGAATGGCTTTCTTTGTTAACTTGCATTGACTGTAAGAATCTGACATGACCTTGGTTTCTCGTTTCTCACTACTAGTGTTTCATGATTAATTCTTCTTTTAAAAACAGATTTTTCTTGTCTACATTAACTAGAAAAATAATTATAAATGGGAACGTCTCTTTTCCTGATGTTACAGTCACAATTATGTTGATATATATCCTCCCAACCTTTTGTAGTCTACCCCTAAAATACTGTTAAACAAGTACTACCTTTCAATCAGGTGCTCTTGCCCCCTTCATTCTCATTGTTCAAGGTTCAAATGTAGTTATGTCCTTACAAACACCTCTGAGACAAACACCTCCAAGCACATCCACCTTCACCCACTCAGTCTACAATTATCTCCTTTTAATACAGCAAAAATCTATTTTTGAACTTGTCTGGCAAATAGAAAAATCAAAAGAAATCCTTTCTAATGCAGATGCAACATGGCAGTTACCTCAACATTTAGTTGCATTTTGCTTTTTATCCTAGTCCTTGTGTTTTCACTGGTTATTTAAATACCTTTTGAAATTATTTAAAAATAATGGGCAACTTCTGTTCCTCTTAACTTACGGGACTCTTGCCTTGTTTCTGACAGTGCAGACATCTGTGGCATTTCTGTGTCACTTAAAGAAGTGATGGTCAGTGCAGATCCTTCTGGGCAGACACTTGTTAAGACATACATGGCAATCATAGCAAAGATATTTGAGGCAGTCCATGCTACTTTCTTCAAAACTTGCCTGCATTATATGTCAATGTTGGGAAGCCACAGAAATCCATTTCTTACATTAAAACGTTTGAAAAGAAGAGGCTGGCATCCCAAGAGGCAAGTTGGCTGTTTCCCCTGAGAATCAGAGTCTTGAAAAATCTACATTGTTTCATGCTGTCTGACTTTTCCAGGCTTTAGACTCAAAGGTGTTTGAAGAAATAAGTAATGCCAAATCCTGAACTATATGCTATGAGCATTCAAGGAATGTGTAGAGGAGCTATGAATTAATTGATATCACAGATCTATCACGTAGCAAACCTGAGGGAAAAGTGGTTACAAATCACATTGTTAGAGAGCAGGGAGGCACTGCTGCTCTGCAGGGGAATGCAAGCAGGAGCCAGTTGTGACAGCTTGCAGCATCCAAACTAGGGGGGCAGAGCAGGTTTGGTGACAGTGAACTGGATCAGCCTCAGTGATCAGGGAAGAAGCCGCAGAGCTGATTGGTGCTCCTGCTTACGATTTTTGAAGTGCATACGTGCGATTTCCTGGGCTGGCCATGTAGAATATTCTAGGCTTGGTAAGAGAGGGCTTCAACAAGTTTTTTGTACCAAGACTGGCTTAGCTGCTTTGAGAACTGGATATGTCAGTGAGTAGACAATGTTTTCCTGCCCCAGAATATTTGTAAATGATAAATGATTAGGGTGGGAAAATCTTATTTATTTGCCTGTCTTTTAGATGAAGAATGAAATTTTCATGTGTTACCATAAATGGCTGAATATCGCTAGAAAAAACACCACTAGTATTTCTGTCCTTGAATAAAAAAAACACTGAATTGTTCTAGAACTTTGTAGCCACAATTGGACTGTGTGCCGCTGAAAACCCATTAGTAAAGCTATCACCTGAGGTATGTTTCCAATTGCTAAACAGCTTGAGCATTATCTGAATCTCTTATCCATAAAGTATTTAGACTTTGTAATTAGATTTTAGAAAGACAGATTGATTAGCTCTTATCCTCATTTAGGAAATGATACCCCCTTCTGGATTTTAGTGTCTGTTTCCACTAATGTCCACAGTTTAGAATCCTAGAATGTATTTAACTCCCATCTATCTATACACTATTTACAATACAGGAAAACATCATTAAATTTTAAATGAACAGGATTCCAATAGGTTTTCTCAGCTTTATGGATGTTTCAGATGCTAATGCTAAGAGGTTATAATATTTCATGCCTCTATTTCACATAGAATAGATTGCATTTCTATAATCCTTGATTCTCTGTTTGCCAGTTGCCAGTAATCCAGCTGTGTCTCATTCCAAACTTGGGCTGAATGACTGCTTGGTTTCCCTGCATTGTATGAAAAATGTGTCCCCATGAAGCTAATGAACAGACTTGGTTTGCAAGGTTCAATCTGAGCTCCAAGCTTTGTGTTCTTAACAACAGATTTTGAAAAAATATGCTGAAAAAAAAAACTGGGGGAGGAAGAGTGGGAAAGTGGTGAGAGGGTATAGGCCAGGACACTGGGGCAAACAATCTTGTGCTTCAGAGAATGCAGGAGAAATTCTAGTAATAGATATGAGCAGAGCAGAACCAAGGATAAGCTTTTGAAATTCGAGGCAGGATTAGAAAGTGTAGAACAATCCCATATTCACTCATTACAAGTGGGCAACTTTCTCTCCAATGGCATAAAAAGAGTGAAATCAGATAAAAAATTAATAAAGTCACTGACTACTGAAAGCCAAATACTTATAGGAACCTTCTCTCTTACAGAAGAAAATTATTACTTACTAGTGGTTCTGTAGCAGCAAACAATGATTCCAGCGGTGGCTGGGGTTTCTGGTTGTGATGGTCACTTATAAATGAAAACTGGAAATGGCAATGCCAGTCACAGTGATGAACACAGACTGAAAAATCAAAAAGAAAAAAGGTATCTAATAAGAAAAGAAATACTACTACTAGTGATCTTCTAGTGATTCCACTTAAATTTGAGAAGAAACTTCTTCTCAGTGAGGGTAACAGAGCACTGGAACAGGCTGCCCAGAGAGGTTGTGGAGTCTCCTTCTCTGGAGACATTCAAAACCCGCCTGGACGCCTTCCTGTGCAACCTCATCTAGGCGTTCCTGCTCCGGCAGGGGGATTGGACTAGATGATCTTTTGAGGTCCCTTCCAATCCCTAACGTTCTGTGATTCTGTGATTCTGTGATTCTGTGATCTAATACTAATCTGTTACTAATCTAATACTAATCTACTACTAATTTGCTACTAATGAACAATAGTAGCAAAAGTAGTGCACTGCTGAACTAGTCTGTATTTTAAAAATTTTTCCCAAACTGTTCTACCTACTGAGCAGACAGACAAAGGGAGGCAGGACAAATTCTACTTTTCTGAAGAGAGGCCAGGCAGAAACCTGGTCCTGGCACCCATTAACCTGACCTTGAAAGCTTTGTCATGGGAATGCTTATGGCTATGTTTGAAACACAAGCAAAATTAAGTTCATATTAGCTGATGGTCTTGGACCTTTATTGTCTGGGCAAGCTAATTAATTTACTTCTTTAATAAGAAGCTTGTAGAATGTAAAATCCTGCTTGTTAGCATGTTACACAAGTCTGTAAACTGAGTACTCTCTTTAGATTTTAATAGAACCAGCTTTATGAGAGCAGGGGAATTAAAAGAGCTTCCTCCACAGCACGTATCTGATTTAAATTAATAAAAAATACCAATAAAAATTATCTTGGGGATGAGATAATAGACCTGCTATGAGATCTACAGTACCCAGTCCCTAAGGAATGCAGATGCTGAAAAACACAGCCTAAATCCGTTACTGTTTATCAAAGTCTTTAGTGTCAGAGCCTACATGTATAAACCCAGGAATGACCAATTCAAGGCCTTCAGCATTTCCCAAAAGACAAATTAACTTTCACACTCTTTAATGATACTCTAAAAACAATTTCTTTCCTGCATTGCATCTATCTGTTTTAGCTGCAATACATTTTGTCCAGGTGGGAATTTATGTTGTATTAGCCAGCCAAAGTATCTTCTGCCCTTCCTTTTACTGATTATTAGCCACAGATATTACAGTTATTCTTCTTCTCAGTCTGGACGCTATTTGGTTTTGTAGCCTGGCATTCTGAGGCTTTGGCTGCATGCAGCACCAGAAAGATAAAGTTCAGGACCATGGGAGTGTTTTACAATCTCCTTGTAGGAAGCTAAACAGAGAATCCCATGGTGCAGGCCTGGGATTCTGTTAAATTATGGCAAATCTTAAATTACTTGGCAAATCTTACAGCATGTCTGTTAAAAATGTCTATGTTCTAAATTTGAAGGAATTATGCTTTAAAAAAAAAAATTAAAAATTAAAGTACTGTAAAAAGGATGGTTTAGGTTCAGTTATATCCAGTGTGCCTGGCTGACAAGAGTTACTTGCTAATTCTTTAACTCATAAAGTTGCTGTGAAGAAGTTTCAGACAGCGCAGAATCTGAAAAAGCAAAAACAGGATTACTGTAGGAACTGAAGAAACTTGATTAATCCTTGCTTGGCACTGTATCTTTCCCAAGAATGGAGTTAGTACCATAAAATTCTATTCAGAGGGATGACCCAATGGACCAGAGCAATAGCAGGGGAAAGTCAGGGATGAACTGCCAGTGAGGCATTAACTGGTGAGGTCCAGCAGAGTAGAGCAAATTGCCAGCCAAGACCTGAGAGAGGGTGACATTTCTATTGCATTCTTAAGAATGAACTTACCTAGGGTTTGAGCTATGGTCCATTGAATGGTCACCAGATTTCATAAAAGTGGTAGAGGATTGGTATTGAATGCTGAGAGCACCTGTAGACACCAACTCTTTTGGTCCCCAGGGATTTCTTCTATACAGAGAGGTTTGTATCAGTATCCCCTGTGAATTTTGGAGATTATTCATGGTTAGGGAAGGCAATAATAATAATGTTAATGAATATTCTACTCTAGCAGAAAGTTTTGTGCTTTTTTTGGTAAGTAGTTTTGTATTTCATATTTGTAATTATTTACTGACTGAAGACACTTTCCATGTAACTGCCTGGCTGTGCTGTCTGGCATCTAATAGCATATTTTTAAAGTAGTTTTTCTTATTTCTGTATGTCAGTTTTCTTAATTATTCTTTACCAGCTTCAAGAAACTAGTCTTCCTAAGCCATTCAACTTTAACAAATATTAATTTTAGTTCAGTGAGTATTTCTATTTTACCTAACACGGATTGGATTTGACTAATAATTTTCTGCGTTTTAGACAGGTAGTTTTTCTAATTTTCAGAAACATCATGGGGATTAGTGACAGTAAAAAAAACATCATATGTTCTCAAATTGTTACGGTTTCTATTTTTGGAGAAGATGTTTGAAGTTGTTTCTTTTTCACTGTCTAATTTGGACAACACAACAATATAATGGTTCTTATAATAAAATGGACTTGCCTTATTTAGTTATACTACTCACAGAAGTTCTTTGTAATTTAGCCCAACTGAGATTATGATCTCATTAAACTTTATGTAATACATACATGAACAGTAACAGTCCCATCCCCGCCCCCAAAGCAAAAAAATAAAACCTTTCCACATGAAGCTTCATTGATAAACAGGAGAAGGAGACAAAATGTAGACCAAGATATTACATATGATTGGGGTTTTTTAGTGGATAGGGAAATCAAGACAGAAAATTATTAAAATAACTTGCAGAAATTTAGAAAGTTTGTTGAAAAACAGATCTTTGAAGTACCAGTCCAAGATTACAAAATTGTTCTCTTCATTCCTTGTTGAAAATGGTCAACTTTGTTGGGAGTAAGAAAAAAGTCCAGATTCTTTTTCTTCAACTTCTAGCCAGAGAGTTTATGATTTACCTGCCTAGAGAAGACTGGTCTGTTTGGAGACAAATACTGAAAGAAGCACAATAAACAGTAATATAAGATGAAAGTGAGTGATAAACCAATTGTTCTCAATTCATTGCTCATCATCACAACAGCAATGAAACAAGAGACATTTGCGCAGCAGCTCCGGATAAGAAAAGAAAACCCCACCCAATCCATAAGTATATTGAAGAACCTTAGAAATTCATGTCAGCCTTGGAGCTTGTAGTAATTTGCACTTTTTAACAGTAAAGGCCTCAGTACCCCTTACACACATGTCAAGGAGCCACCAGGTCTCACTTCAGAGCTGAAACAAAACACTTCCAATGAATATGGGGACATGAGCAGAAACTTCCTTGAATCTGGCCAACATGAGAAGAAGGAGCCATGAAGCTAGAATTATGAAGATTCAGGAAAAAAAAGACCAGTAAAAATGTAGACAAAAGGCTGGTCAGGGTAGGGTTTTAACAGTAGGAAGTAGAAATTGTAATGCTGAGAGTTGGTATTGTAGCTAAGCACCTGAAAGGTGATGAATAGAGCCAGGCAAAATACTTTAGTGGAAAACACAGCCTGGAGGCAATTTTGGTAGTCTTCCATTTTATCCCTGAAGATGTAGATGCTGCAACTAGAAATAAA
>NW_010190006.1:25030-25313 GCF_000695765.1 Mesitornis unicolor | reverse complement strand
AATACTGATATTTTATGGAAACTGCTGGAAAAGGCTAGAACAGTATTCAGCATCTGTTCTGAGGAAAATAAATCTGTTTTGAGATTACAGTCATAGTTCCTCTTCTAAAAGTTTTATTTTATTTTGATCTTTCATCTTCTGTAAAATGCTCGTGTCCCTTAGAAGTCTCCAGAATGGGAAGAACTGGAATTCAGACAACAACCATCTTCATTAAAACCAAGGTTTATTGTCAGTGAATCGCTCTCACCCTGCATTTTAAATAGACCTCCATTAAACTCTTTCC
>NW_010190006.1:11378-25020 GCF_000695765.1 Mesitornis unicolor | reverse complement strand
TTTTCATCTAGTTTCACATTATGTTAACATGTATGTCATATTCTTTCACTAGATTCTTCTTGATCTAAAAGCTGTACATGCTTTAACTGAAGTCAGTTATTATAGGATCTGTGCCAAAAATAGTAAGAAAGAAGCAATTTTGCTCCTGAAGTGAGAAAGAAAACTGATAGCAGACACCAAAGTAAAACTAAATCCAGAGATTTCTGCTAACCTGGAGCACCAGCAGCTGTGGGGTGCAAGTTTCTGCCGAAGTGTTTCTAGACTAGAAAGATTTCTGTTTCATTTCTCCTTGTTATTTGAGTCACCTCTTTTTATTACATGATCCTTTTTTTATAGTTTGCTAATTTGTCTAATTAGCATAAGAGCTTCCAAAAAGAAGACGGAATGTTTTTTAGTTAGCATGTTTTCTTTATTGTCCTTAAATGGAAGAAAAATTGATACAACTTCCTTCTGTTAGTTTGTTTCACAGAAAGGAACCATTTTGCATGACTAGTAAGTGTGAACCTGACCAGGGAAACTATCAGGTTGAACTGGTCCTTATGAGAAGACAGCACATTTGTGCAGTCAAAATTGCTGCTACCTGTACTGTTAGGAAGTTAGTAGATGGTGTTGCTTTAGATTTAATTTGCCAGCTTTATCAACTCTCCTGCCAATTTTTAACTAGAATTGCCGCATATTTCAGAGAGAAGACAGCATTGCTGAGATCTGCCTTCGGGCAGCTGTTCTAGTCAAGATTTCACGTTGTTCTGAAGCAGACATAACCCTCCCTTCTCACAATGCCACCAACACCTCTGGGAAAACAGGAGACAAAAGGAGGGAGAATGTTTAAGATAGAGACCTGGAGAAAAGCTTTCCACATGCTGTGCATGTTTTATTGTTTTTAAAAGAGGTTTACTAAAGGTCTTATGTTAATGAAAATGATTGTACAATCAGCCATTGCATGTATTTCTGAAAGGAATGATAATATGCCCTTTACTGTGACTCAAAAGGGATTCTTATTTTAAACTTTGTGTGTTAATAGAGCAACCTTGCTCTGAAGTCACTGACCACTGCAAATATCAAACATATTTATAGATGGGTACAAATATGCATTTGTGAGCTGTTTGTCAACTTGCTCTCTTTGAGCTTATTCTATCATTTAGGGAGAGCACTGGTAATGTCACCATATCAACTAAAACAAAGAAAGCTAGCCAGCTTCTGGAGATAAAGCACCAAGAGGATAGCGTTTTACTTCACAGCAGTAGCTGATGCAGTCTATTAAATTTCTTTTTCTTTCTTTCTTTCTATTTTTTTTTTAAATTTCACTGTATTCTGTTCAACTTGCAAATCATGCAGCTTGTTATATCATTAGGTGGTAGTGAGAGAACAGAAACTTTCCTCTAAAAATAAAAGAACTGTCAAGGGAACAAAAATACATCTTATTTTCATGCAGAAATCCATTGTAACGTGGAAGAATAAATTATATGAAAATAAGTCCAAACCTACTTATATAATTTTTTATTTTCCACACTTTTGCGACTTTTATTATCTTCAGCAAAGCCAGGAACATTTTCAAAATATTTTTTTCCTTTGTAATTTTCAGTGACATTATTCTAAGGTTCAGTCCTTAATGGAAAACTTTGGCTAGAGATTTCTTTCTGGTCACTTCTCTTCCTATCTGAGAACAGAAGTGCCTGACTCACAACCTGCTGAAATCAACAGGAGTTCTTCCTCTGGCTCAGGCAGCCTTTGGAAGATTGTATGGATTTTACTAGATTTTCACTGCTCAGAATATAGTGAGATGGAATCTCCTATTCCTGGGTCAAAAGGAAGCTTTCTCAAGACAGTGATTATACCTTTCTCAGCTTTTAGCAGTCCCTAGTGAAATATTCATGTCTTGTGGACTCAAACATTGCTGCTTCCAACAACATTTGTAATACTTGACAAAAATGAATGAGGGTCTAGTTGAACACAATCTCAAAGAAAAATGAAAACAGGCCTTAGCTTGTAACCCCAAAGCTGTGATGTTTCTCACTCTGTCTCTGTCACATGCACCTTTTTTTATTAATCTCTGGGTAAAATATGAGTTATATTCAGTGGGTGCGTATTTATTTATTGTTTCTGCTTTCTAAGCCATTCAAGTTCTTGTGCAGAAATCAGTGTAGCTCTAGTGTGCAGGGAAACATAGACACATGACCAACACTTTATCAGCCAATGAAGGGCACACTATTCAATAAATCCATGCCTGTTATGTACAATAGGTCTTTCAAAATAATGACAGACATCTTCTGAAATGATCTGAATAGGTTTTTTTTCCCACATTCTCTTTTTCTCTTGCACTGCAATATGTTTGGTCACTCCCTCATTCCCCACATGCATTGCATCTGAAAACATGCCAGTGTAGTCAGAGCCTGCTTTCTCATTCATCCTCTTCAGAACAAGAAGCTGAAAAACTTGAAAACATCACCTAAACCCACACCTGAAGTTCTGAAAAATAAATAACTTATTGCAGAGATATAGGATCTGTCTCTGTTCCCAGAGAAGAAGCAAAAGTGGGTTGAATGTGCACAACAGGATTCTGAAAAATGAAATTTGGAAGAAACAAGTGGTGACCTGTGTTAATCAAAGTAGTTTTATCTCTCTGCCATGACATGTTTACACTTTTAGAAGCAGCACAGGTTGGCAGGATTTTGTCTTATCACACTTATGTGGGAATTTTCTGCATATTTCAGTTGTCATCATGAATTTTCCCTGACAATAATTGAAAGCTAACTTCTGTTCCCATTTCTGCTTCAAGTTAAACCAGGGTAACTCTATAGTAATTCTGGAAATAATCTGCAGTGTTTTAACAGTGTATTTCTTATATTTCACATTTTCTGATACTAGAGAAAATGCCTCTCTTTTTAAGGTGATTGCATCCCTGTCACATGCAGTAGCTTGGACATATGTTTCCTCCTCCCACCCCCTTTTTGAAGTAGAACATGAGAAAAAAATCTGCTTGAATATTCATTGCTGCAGTCCTTGAAAAAGTAAATATTCAAACCAGCATAATTTTACCAAATCATGATGAATTTGATGAATTCAAAGTCCAGTGGCTGCAGATGTTTCAGCAAGCTGAAGACTGTTAATAGCTTCACTGAAGAATGAGGTGTTTTCTGTCCCCTCCTACCAGTTCTGGTCTGTGTACGCAAGGAGAAGCCTGGGTGCAGTTAGAACTTCAGCAATGGGACAAGAGTCTGCATTTCTTTCCAATAATCCAGAAGAGAGGAAAAAATCACCCAGGGAATGCCAAGAAGCTCAGAAAATGCACATAGAATAAAAGACTTTGTCAAATGCAAACTGTTGCCTGCCCATCAAAACACATTAAGAAGTTGTATGGTTTGTGGCTTAAAGCAAATTGAATTTGACTAAATTTGAGGTTCAAGAAGGATTAGAAACTGATTTTAAAAAATTTCAGTGATGCTATTTCATTGGTTTTGGCCTGCCTCTGGGCTAAAAATGCTATTCTGACAACAAAACATGCAAATCCAAGTTTGCATCTGGGTACTAAACCCTAGACTGTTCTGTTTTCAAGATCGAGAGTTTCCAATTGAAGGTTTCAGTTTTCATCATTCTTATATTTTGTTCTAAACCCTTTAGCTCAGCTATTCCATAAACAAGAGATATTCTTAAATTTAATTTTTTATACGTTATTTTCTCTACTTTGTGATTCAGAACTGCTGGAAACAGAACTGAGGAAAGCACTTTCTGTAGGACGCAGATCACCAGTACAGTAAGATCTTTTCTTTATAAATGCTCTTTACCAACATGTTGCCTCTACTCTTTTTATTTGAAACAGCTGCTAGAAAGCTATCTTTATGTGAATGCATAAAAAAGAGAGATAAATATATATGTATACACCCTCACACAAATTGCATACTTCCAGCAGGGTGAACTACTCATTGCTAAAGCAAATCTCCTCTGTGTTTCTATCCTGTGAGCCAAATTCCCATTAGGTCTCTATGCTTCCAGGTGCATCCTCCTACCAGTGCAAATCCACACAAACTCATCTCAGTAAAGATTCCTGCCTGGCTGCTTTTTTCAATAATTTACATTTGAATTTTCATTCCCTTCAGAAGAGATAAGGAAGAGGCAGAGAAATAACCTAAAAAGAAACTTCAAAACAGAAATATAGATACAAATAATAGCTAAAGACTGGAGCGGATTACTGGAGGGGGAGAGGTTAGGGAAGGAAGGGATTTTTTTGATAAGACAATCTTTGTATTACATAGTAAAAGACAGTACCTATCCCCAAGGACTGCCAGTGCAAACACAAAAAATCAGTAAAGGAGGAATTATTTGCTCAAAGTCACACTGTGGTAGCAGAGCTTGGAGCTCATGCCACCTCATCCAACATCTGAGTGCCCCAAACTATTTGCTGAGGTTCAGATTTGTTTTAAGCTCTGTTTGAGGAAAAAATATTATTTTAGCAAAATATTTTAAAATATTGAGTTGGTCAAAAAGTAATTGCAGGTTTTTTCCGGGTAAATGAAAGGCGAATTCTTCACGGGAAACAAAAATGTTATTAAACAATATAGTGTCCATTTTGTTCAATTACCTTTTGCCATCTTTCAAGAAACTTCATTATACCATACTCAAAAAAGTTCTTATCTTTTTTCTGCAAAAACCAGTTCCAAGAACAATTTGATGTCCTCATCAGCAGTGAAAGTTTTACCATTCAAGGCATTTTGTAAAGACCAAAACAAATGGTAGTCTGATGGGGCCTGGTCTGGCAAATATGGTGGATGTGGTAACACATCCCATCCAAGCTGCAACTATTTTTGACGAGTGACCAAATTTGTCTGTGGTCCAGTGTTGTCATGGAGAAACACAACACCTTTGTGATTCACCAATTCTGGACACTTCTGTTTGATGACATCATTTAATTTATCCAGTTGACAGCAGTACACATCTGAATTAATGGTTTGATTCCTTGGAAGCAATGCAAAATACACAATGCCTTTGAAATCCCACCAGACTGACAAAATAACCTTCCTGTGGTAAATACATCCTTTTGAACTGCTTTGAGCTGGTTCATTATACTTGTTCCATGATCTTTTTCATTCGTCATTGTTGTAGATGATCTATTGTTCATCACCTGTTTTCATACATTTCAAAAATGGATCATTTTTTTCATGTTTCAAGACAGAATCACAGCTGTCAACGTGCTTAGTGAGATTAATTTCTTTGAGCCCGTGTTGTACCCAAATACCAAACTTCCTGACATACCCAAGTTGTTTTAAATATTTTCCAAAATTTGATTTCAATATGTTAAGATTATCAGCAATATCTTGTGTTGTTAAATGCTGATTAGATTTGATCAATGTCTTCATTTTGTTGTTATCAACTTTGATTGGCCTTCCTGAGCATAGTGCCTCTTTAACATCAAAATTTCCAAACTGAAATTTAGCAAACCAGTTCTGAAACTGCTATAGTTTTAAGGCATCTACACTATACACATCAAATAACTTCTGATGAGCTTGCACAGTGTTTTTTCCTTTTCTGAAGTAATACACCAAAGTATCATGAAAATGTTCCTTTTGTTTGTCCATTTTGAAATTGATGCCAAATAAATAATTGTTAATGAAATCATGCACTTTCTTTTTCTAAAACATGCTTGAACTGTCAGCTAACAAGTTACATAATAAGTTTGCAATTTAAAATTAAGTTAGTTACATTTCAAGACATGTATGTCCACCTCTTAAAAAAGCCCACAATTACTTTTTGGCCAACCCAATAGATCTCTCAGTATGTGAAGGCAGTGGTTCATTTTAGACTATATTATATATGCATTATTTCTTAACTTATGCTGATCCTTTCTTGCTTGTAGAAATAATATCATCAATACATTTATGGCACTTGCATACATTACTGTAGAAAACAGAAACTTAAGCAACATCTGGCTTTTTTGGTTGGCTGATTGCATTCAATTTCATCTCACTCTGCTGCTTCTGAATCTATTTCTTATGGAATACACCTTACCAGGAAGGTCAGATTGGCATTGGATTTTAAATGTGACTTATATTGCCGGCAGCTCACAAGCACTTTCTCCTTTAGTCCAATTGTTACTCATGCAAGGACTAAACCATCCAACTGCTTTTGAAAAATAAAACCAGTTATTCTACTACAAAAATAGAAGAAAATGGACAATTATAAATAAACAGTTATGTTTCTGGCACATGCTTTAGGAATGACCGTTGCAGTATCAAAATACAATTGCTCTGTTAATAATCTCCTCTTAGAGCAGACAACAGCTCTGGTGGCTTGTAGCAATTACCACACATGGAGAATTTATTCTGCTTTATGGTTAATGGGTGTCTCTGAGAGGCAAACCTCTACCTAATTATGACACAACAGAAATCCTTCGATTCTTACAAAATTAAAAATGTACTCTTGATGTGCACGGTTCTTGTGATCAGATATTCAACAACCCATGTCTTGTGTTTCTCAGAAGTAACTGTCATTTACCATTGCTGATAGATTTCTATCAATTAGATCTGTGTCTGATTCTGTGTGTCCTCTAGCTTTTTACTTGTATTTAGCACTGCCTTAGCCAAACACAGTTTTCATTGTAACACAATTAAAAAAAATACATTTTATGCCAGCTTATGTGTGATAATGAAGCAGTATATTTTATTACCATGGAGGAGTGCATCTTCAGAGTGCTGAATAAACCTTGTTAACACCAGAAAGAATTGCAATAGAGTCATATTTGTGACAGCTTCAGATTTGCTTCTAAACTTGCAACAGGTCCTACCAGTGTCAGTGACGTGCTTACTGCTTCAGCTGCAGTGATTTGTGTACAAGCTGCTGCTTTACTAGGAACAAAACTCACAAGGGAAATGTGCACGCCAGCAGCAGCATGGCATTTTGTTCCTCCAAATATACAATATTCCTGCTTCACATATACATACACAATGTGCATTTCAAGAGTCAACACTAAAATTATGAGGAGGACAATTGAATGGGGTTTTCTGCTTAAAAAAGGCTCATCTTATAAACAAGGACTCTGAAATAGCATCTAGGTAAAATAAGTTTATCAGTGCAAACAAGCCAGCTAAGTAACATTTTAGATTATTCCAATAGCAGGCAGGAGTGCTGAACCTTGCTGATGGCACATGGTACTGGACTCATCTTCCTCCAACATAAGCTATCAGCATGTGATGGCTCTAAAACCTTGCGCACAGTGCTTTGACCATCACAAAATCCTGGTTGGGCTGCAATTTGAAAGCTGTATACTTCGGTGGCACCTGTCAGAAGATTAAAACCACCAGTACAGTCTAGTAAGCTATATGGAGCAGAAACTGCTTGGATGATGTGTGTCTATCTCCACAGGGAGCTATCCTTTGAAGAGGATTATCATCCCTGATAATCAGGGGCAGCCAAGGTCTGACAGTGAGGACTAAGGTTTTTCCTGCTCACTGGTAAACTTCCTTCTGTGCTACCTTGGTGCTGGGGCAGTTTTTGCATCCTTCAAAAGGATGATCAAGCCTGACTTAAGTTGTTATCAGGGCAGACCTAGCATGACTCAGACTGTAAGAGTTGTCCCTAGCAGCTGAGTAGGAGCTACCTGATCTCCCAAAGACCGTAGATGGACATTTCTGAATCCACCTTGATGTACTCTTCTAATTTTAGTTGCTCTGTCTCCAATTTGTCACTGTTTTCTTGCAGAAAGGTGTGGCTGCTTTGTTTTTCTTCCTAAAGTTCAATTGTATGTTTAATTCTCTGTCTACTAATTTTTAAAAAAGCACATGGAGTCAAAATGCAGCTCTAATAGTTTCTCAGACTAACTTCTCCTTCCAAACTTTCCTAAACCCCCCAAATATTTTAAAAGGCTTTTTTTCATTTGTGAAGCTTATGAACTGAGGAAGGGACAGCAAACAGAAATACTTGGGAGTACACATAAATCTTTACTATCTTTGCTGCTTAAAATGTCTAGGAAACAACTGAAATGGAATTTCTTATTTGACTTTCGCTGCACCTACTGCTGACTTCAGTCACGTTCATGTTTACAGTAGACACCACCCAATTTTTTTTCATTATTTAATTATTGCAGCTTTCATTTACTTTATATAAAGCATGTTGTTCTTTATCCCTGCTTTAATTAACAGTTAGCTACAAGTGCCACCTTTATGACAGCGGTTAGCTTGTGTGTAATGGTAGTTCTGCCTTGGCTGGGAAAGGGGAAAACCAGTGGTTCAGGTGACCTCGAGACAAGAACAGCAAATTTTCTGCTCTTTAATTTGTTAGAGCAGAACTGATCATCATGCACATCTGCTTTTATCCTAAAAAGAGGCTCCCAAGCCACAAAGCTGATAATCCTTAACACAGTTTTACTGTAAGATTTAGGCTTATTAATTTTTCTTTCAAAGCACCTTCTAAAAAAAGTTTACTTTTTCCATTGCATTTTCACTGAATTAGTGGAAAACATAACTTTTATTTTATATGGATAGTACACATACATATATTTATACACACACATTTCATGAGAGTGAGATAATTTTGTGGAATTTTGTTTTGAAAGAAAGAACAGAGAAAAGACTAGAAGGGTATATTTGGTCTTTAGACCTGCTGCAGTAGGTGCATGAAGCCTTCCCAATGATAGTATAATGAGTACCACCCCATGATTCTTCACAACTATTGGAGAAGAGTATTTGTTTGTAGTTTCACAACCATTGTACTTTAAGCAACATTAAAGCACAATAGTAAGCAGTGAAAGCTGGGGTCCTCCTCCTGGGTATTTTGAGGACTAACTGTTCAGCTAGAGGTAAGTGATCTCATTATTTTGTTTTCCACCTCATGCAGTTTTTGAGAGCCTTAATTTATCATTTGGAAAGTGCTTTAAGATCCTTTCACAGAGCTGGCTATAAAAATGCAAAGTATTAGGAAACAAAATCCCATGAACAATTAAATATTAATCACCTTCAAGCTAAAGCTCTCAGAGAAATGTCCAGTGGAAATAAAAAGACAACCTGGACTTGCAGGAGGGATTCTCTATTCACAGGAACACTGAAGAAAAACAACCACCACCAACTGGGATGTGTTGTTTTCTTCTCTGCCCCACTGCCTCTGTTTCCTTCTCTACATTCCCCTGGAAATTCACACCACCATGAGAAGCAGGAAGGAGGACAAAGGATGTCACATGAAAAACATGGAGATACCTGTGCACTGCCTGCCCACTGGCAGCTTTGGGCCAGGCTCTTCCCCATGAGCAGTGGTTATTTAGCCCTTCTGGCTTGAAAGGGGGTGTGGCACTCCCCAGAGGGGTGGCATGGGGCTGCATTAGGAAGAGGGACATGAAGCTGAAAAGGAGAAAGAGCAGTAAGAGGCTGTCAGAAACAGAGGCTGGTGTGCCTGAAGAAAGCTGTGGATGGAAAGCACTTGATCTGGAGAGGCAGGAAGGGGGAGGAGTAGGTATCTAGGCCACAAAAGATTATCTGGAGGCTGATCACGGAGGGTGTAGGAAGAAGTTCATGTCCCTTGGGACAGGAGGAACAACTGCAATGTTAGGATGTCACACTTGTGTCTGTCTTAAACCTCAGTCTCCTGGTAACTCTCATCCCTGCACTTTCACTCATCAGCACAAATCCAAGGTATTTTTGCTATAGAAAAATCACTGAACAAGAAGAGCAAAAGAAGTGCCAGAAGGTCCCTGAGGGTGCATCCACTAACCTCATAGACTCTTGTTGATCTGTCCCTGAAAATCTCCAACAACTGAGACTCCACAGCCTTCTTGGATATTGTCTTCCAGGGCTTTGCTGGCTTTATCTTTCTAAAGCTTTTCCTCATGTGAATCCACTGCAATTTAGGCCCACTACTTGTCCTACATGGCATGTTGCAGCCTGGCTCCTAGACAGTACATTGACAGAAACACAGCATTGGCCATTAAAAGGCAGAGTGAGATTGTGTGTATGAAACAAGAAAGATTGTACATCACTTACTGGACTGCAGTGTTATATGTACAGGACAAAGAAGTTATTGTGAAGAATTTATTTATAAAAAGGTATTTTTGATCATTGGATTCACAGACTTGGCAATAAATTAATTTGAAGTAAAATAATCTGAAGTCAAAGACTCAGCCTGACTACTGGAATAGTATTCAACATTATACATCACTTAATTATATAAGTCATGAAAATCCCAAGGAAAACTGACTTGGAGCACAAAACCTACATTGTTCCAAACTAAAAGTGTTTATGCATGTGATTTGGTTATCTGACTGAACTGTGGGACACTCATCCCAAACTTTCTAAAAGTTTTATGTTTAAATACTTACCTTCTTTCCTTTGACTATTGTCAAGCAGTGTCCTTCTTGGCCTTTTACTATAGAAGTAAAAAACTAGTCATTTTATCTGTTCAGATTTTTTCCCAGCTTCAATTATTTTTAATGGATGTTTCAAGTTCTCCTTTTACAGAATGTGCTGAGAGCTACTCTTACACTCTAAAAAAAAAAATATTTCAGCAAGGAAGCTATAAATGCCACAGTTCTTTAATGGTAAAAAAGACTAACTTCTTGAATCTTTATATGAATAGTTTTGCAAACTGCTTTACTGAGTGACTATTTTTTTTATTTTTACAAAAGTCAAGCAGTCCACAGGCTGCCAGCCTGACAATGTAAACAAATCTGTTTCTCTGGATTCCCTTTGTCAAATCAGCCTCCAGTTGAAATACAGACAGATTTATCTCAGCTATATATCAGGCACATAAAGCAATAATTATAGGTGCTTGGTCATATGCCAAGAATAAAAAGCCAGCCTTAGATCAGGGTCAACAATGGGTGGTGCCTTAAATGGATATAACTTTTGAATAGGAGTTGAGAGCATGGTTTCTTGATAGACACATAGACAAAACATCAGTGATTACAAGTCTAGGCGATACCAATATGCAAAATGACATTAGGAAGAATATAGAAATCAGCAAGTTGTAGAAATAACTTTCTACATATCTGGACAGTCAGGTTTCTGGTTTCAGCGACACGTTGTTCTCGGGCACTGTGAACTAGATGTCACCTGAGCAGCCACCTTCCCAGCCCTTTTTCTTGAGGTTCAAATGTGGATCTGTAGAGAAAGGAAGAGGCGTTCTTAGTGTGCCTGTGACTGAATTGACCTCCCAAAGGATGCTGAAATGCTTTGGCATATTTTCATATCTTGCAGGAAGATTAACCTCTTTGCAATAAGTGTTCCCAAGGGACCTTCATAAAGGAAAATCCAGTGTATTGAATAAAAACTCTTTCATAAAATCCAGAGCACCAGGTACTCCAAGCTGTGATATTCTGAGGGTGGCACTATGAACCTCAGAGAATTTTCTCTTTCTGAGTGATTTTTAATGCACCTTTAGGACCAAGCTCCTTTACTGCCCAGTTCCTCCTGCAGCCTGGCTGCATTGCGTGAGCATTATGGGAATTTTTCAGTTCAGTGAATAAGTTGCTTAAAGCTGTCTTCACCCTGACCAAGGGTCAGGTTTTGGAACAGCAAAGCGAAGCTGCTTAATAGGTACTGATTACTTCTTAAGAGACATCAAGGTAGCTATGGCCTGTCACAAAGGACACCACATCAGTGACTGCCAGACTACACCTTGTCATTTAAATACCTCTGGAGATTCCCGAGCCAGAGAAATGCCTGGCAGAGTGCCTGTGAGTCTAACATTGCTACCAGATCAGTGGTCCAGGAAAAGTACAGAGGACCCTAAACAGCTCAATTAACATGGGCTGCTGCATAATTCCCAATTCCACAACTTGGTAGCTTGGAAGCAGATCCAAACTAGTTCCCTTATCCAGTCAGAGACTGCAGAAGAAATCAAATTAATTAGTGCTCTTGTGAGATAAGGCTGTTCCCACCAATAGAAAAGGAAACCAGAGACAAAGGATGAGATCATGCAGAGTGGTCTTCCCTCAGGAGTTCATCCTGACCATCCATTTAGGACAGCCAACGCCAAGAATGAGTGCATTTTATGCAGAAAATGATGTTATGGAAACAAATGAAATCTGGGCATTTGCCATGGTGTATTTGTTTGAAGGCCACAATTTTAAGGGAGATATTAATGTAATGTGCTTAGCAACACCCCAATAGTGTTAGAAATTACACTTTTTGTTTAGATTATCATTTTGTTCACTGAAGTTTAAACGTAACCTGAAAAATTGTGGAAAAATAGGGCAAAAATGAACAGAAAAGGGGAGAAATGTCCATAATTTAACTCCAGATTCCTTTGTGTTACTTTGTTTCATGTAGTTTTTGACTTCAATGCTGAGGACAATTTTTAATCTGAATATTTATTGAGGTATTATTTAGAACATGTCTTATTGAGACTACCACTGTTTGTTCATTGGGAAAAAACCCCAGAGAAAAAAACAAACAAAACCCAAAGCTCATATTATTTTGTTTAAATGTCCTAAGTTTCCATTTGGCAAGCAGGATTTGTTTTGAATTAATCTAAAATTAACACAGCAGTTTTTAAGTTGTCAACAGCTTCAGCTTTGATTGTCAACAGCTTCATTTTTCTACAGCATTAATGTGCAATAGCATAACTAATTGGTGTCAGTACAGAACCATACTTAATTGTTGCCATAGACTTGAGAGAGAAAAAAGTATGGATCCACTAGAAATAGGGGGGTTTAGACTTAATAATGTAATTATTTAATTAATATTTAATGTATTTTATTTAATTTTTTAAAAGCACTAAAATTAGCATAGGTCATTCTTTCTCATACAGTGCCTGCTACACTAAGGTATGGTTTGAGATGACAATTTTAAGATCCTCAGAATGTTGTTTTTCAGTTTGTAGTCTGCAGCATGTGTTTCCTGACAAACGAAAATTAATTCCACTCTTTGTTTACTTTGAAGACTGGCTGCATAGTCGGATTTCTGTGGTCTCCCACAGAAGCCACAGAGATGCAGCAGCTCAGAAGGCTCCTTCCCAGAGCAACCCGCTGCTTTTGTTCAGGATTCGTCCTTCAAACCAAATGTAAATGCAGCGCAGCAGCAAAGTGTCCGTATGGACCAATTTTTCTGTCATGGCTGCATGCCCATGCAAACTAATTCCAAATGCATTTTTGCTTCTGATTACAATTTGGCATCTTCTTCCTCATTCTCTTTTCCACATTTTTTTTTATTATGTAATTTTGGAGTGGCAAGCTGAGGTGGGACTGGTTTTGAGTTAGTTGATTTTTCTGAGATTATAATTCACTTATAAACAGGAGAAAATGTTTCATACATAGGGAAGATTCTGAATTAAAATTGCTACTTAGATCATCTGAAGTAAAAAACTTACTCAAAGAAACAAATCGAGTGTCTCATCATCTAAAGCATTCTCAGTTAAGGGGGAAAAAACAGCTAATGCCCTTTAGCGAAAGATATTTGCTGTTCTCTGCAAAAGAAACTGTCACAGCTGAACATGAAGTAACATTCCTTTCATCTGGAAGATTAATATCACTGTAGCTCTCTTATACATTATTCTCATCTACTGTGCTAAACAGAAATTTGGTCTGTGAGGAAAAGAAATATTTTTGCCTTTTGAACACAGCAATTTAATCTTCAAATTAACCATTCTCCTACACAGTTTTAGTCCATGCTCATGCTCATAGTTCCTTGACTTCTGGCTTGGGGACATTTATTTTGTACTTAATTAC
>NW_010190006.1:0-11345 GCF_000695765.1 Mesitornis unicolor | reverse complement strand
TTTTTATTTTTATTTTTATTTTTATTTTTATTTTTATTTTTGCAAGGCCTGCTTTTTATGGTGTTCTGCAACATTGCCAAAAATTGTCTGCTCCCTCTGGGAATACCAATGGGTTTCAGATGCAAAGCATATATTTTTGAGCTCTCAGGAGAGCCCTAATTTCAATGGAATGGAGAGTGCAGCAGAACAGAAGTTACATTCGGGTCCTGTACTGAAAAGTTCAAATAACTTATGAATATTATAACTTTTCAAAAGCTAAATACATATCTGATGGAAAAGTAACTTATGCAGAAATGAGGGGCATGCCTCAGTCTCAAATGATAAAATTGAGAATATTCTTCTCTCTCTGAGTTTAAGGTATAGAATATTCATATCAAATCCATATCAAATTGAAGGGGATCAAAATGTGATTGGATTTGTATAGGACTGTAAGTTTTTGTTGATTTTAAGTTTGTGAAACAAGAATTGTTACTTATTGTTTGCAAGAGGTTTTGTACAGAGGGAATTTAAAATTTGGTTTACCAAATACACAGTTTTGATTGTTACTACTGTACCATTAATCTGCTAGACCCAGTTGTCACTAGAGGGATGTCCAGGATATCTCTGATTTACTGTACAAAAATCTAAAAACTTAAGGAGGATAAAAATATGGTCTAAAGTATTTTAGCAGAATGTGAACTGTAGGGATAAAGACAGAATTGACTACTTGGCTTGTTTTGATAGTTCCTATTCAAGTTTCCATTTACATGTAATGATATGCATAATCTGTATTTCCAATGGTAATTTTCTTTCAGTAATGGGTTTTGTTATGTTTAATTGGAAACACATTTTTTCTCTATTTTCCCACCACTCCAGGAAGAAGTTCTTTGGACCATTAATTTTTCTTCTGAAACAGTGTAGTATTTTGTCTGTCAAAACACTAAAGAATGATGTGCTTTTTTGACTTAAATTTCTATATCTGGCTAGATAAATTTGCATTTAGGCATCTCAGATTAATGTATCTTTCTTTTCAGAAAAGAAGATGACCCACAAAAAAATTGATGGGAATGAAAAATATGAAAAAAAATACTCAAAACTGATCTGCAGGTTTGAAAATTCTGCGCTTGGTCAATAATTTAAATCATAAAAGTCTGTGAAGCTATACATTTTTTAACATTTATTAGAGGTCTGTGGTTTTTTTGTTAAAGATGTTGCCTTTGGTTTTCACCTTATCACCAATCAAATAGTGTATAGCAGGTGGTTGTTTTAGTTTGTTTGGGTTTTGCTGTTTTGTGGCTTTTGTTTGTTTGTTTGTTTTTGGTTTCATTTTTGTTTTCCTAAATCAGTACATTCCCATAGGTGTGTGTTTCTCCCTACAGGCAGAAACTTACACTGGCTGTGTTTGTATGCAAGATCTGCTTTTTATTTCTTCATTTAAGCTAGCTAACAAACATCATCTTTATTATTAGTGATGAGAAAAGGATTCCAGATAGATTTGTTGTTACTTTTGTTTGGTTGTTGTTTTTTTTTTTATTAGCAGAATTAAGGATTAGAGAGTACGCAAGTTCTTGGTAGTGTATATTTTTATCTAATTAAAGAAAAGGCAACAGCAGTTTGTACAAAATAATTTCCTGAGTATACTAATAAATCTGTAGAAGAGTTTAAAGATGTGCTGTTTTTTTGTTTGGACCCAAGCTTCTTGAGTTGTATTTTTCTTAACTGGCTCAATAGTTGGTAAGTATTTACTTACAATTATTTTTTCCTCCAGCTGATGGCATAAATAAATGATCTGATAAAAGGTTCTAACACATCAGTAAACAACTTTCAAGATGAATTGGCACACATACAATCCCCCACACACTCAGCAAGTGTAATTTATGCCAATTAGACCTGTGAAATGTGTTTATACTTTTGGCCTATGATAGTTAGCCAGACTATGTCGATTCGGTTATCCCTAAACCAGTCAGAAAGAGAACTCATGTTTAACATGTATTTGGGTGGTAAGAACTAATTGAATGCAGAGGTTAGAAGACAATACCATTGGTCTCAGACTTATGCTCAATAGGTAAGGAGTGGGCATGTTCTCCAGGGTGCAGAGAATCCTCAATTCCGTCTCTCCACTCTCTCAGTGACTTCAAATCTGCATCTCCTCCTTCCTGTGAAATGCCCCCATGACGAGGTTATTCTGAGAAGGTCTTCCTGTCAATGCTGTCAGACTTCAGTGTCCACTGGAGTATGGCCTGAACCCAGACGAGCATCCTTTCCACCAGTTCTACCCACTACAGAGTGGGAATGTTTATCCAAGTATAATTCACTCAGTGTCAACTCCTTCCTCAATTAAATAGTCAGTCTCACATAGCAAAATAATGTCAGCAGAAAAGATGCAGAGTTGTCCCTCCAAATTCTTCCTTTGCTTCATGATTAGTACAGTCTGTCAGATATTTTAGTCTGTGCTTTTCTTTCTTTTTTTTTCCTTTGTTACCACATGTTACTCTGGGTGGTTTGTTCAAGTTGTTTTTATTTAATTTGGATTAAGACAATTAGTTTTGCTTAGCATAAAACAATAGTGTTTTATTTCTAGTCTGACAACCACTCTTGTTGTTTGAAAATATGAGACATTAAGAAGGATTTTCTAAATATTACAATGGATACATAACATAATATTCTGCAGAAAAACCACTACAGCTGAAACTTTATGAGGAAGAAATGCTCAGTTGTCATTTTAATTTCCTCTTACTATATTAAAATTATTAGTTTAACATTGTCTTCATTTAATACCTAATTTAGAATGTCAGAATTTTTTTGTTCTTAGCAAAAATCCACACGGGCAGAAAAATCCATATATGAAATACATTACATCTGAAAGCTTCATTGTAATGTGAAAGTAGCAAATCAGACACTGGCTGTTACTTTAGCAACATCTGAAATAGGTCTTCTTTTGGCATTTTTTTTGAAGCATGGGATTAACTGCTCCAGTTGACTTCAGCATGAGTAGTTTGAGACTTACTGGATTTTTATCATGACAAGGAACCAACTTCTTCCAGATCCATTTTGCTAATGCACTTTGCTTCAAGAGCATGTAGAGCGTCATTCATTGAAGTAAGCAAAGTCAGGTATTTGAATTATGCACCCACTCAGGTACCTGGCAGAACTGGGCACAGGACTTTGCCACCGTCCTAAGCTATGAGCTATTAGAGAGAATTCTTATTTTCCTCAACCTGTTTGCATTAATTCATCTGTATCTTCTGAAGATGATGGCTCTCAGGAAATCTTATCATCTGTTATTTAAAGGGCTCAGGAAGTCTGCTTGGTGTTGAATGTTACTCCCACTAAAGAAGTCCTTAAAGCTCATGAACTTTACAAGGATTTCTAGCCCCAACGAGGGGCCAGCAAATGGTGTTGGGGCTATCTTCTCTGGGGGTCCAGTCAGGTTCAGGACAGAAAAAAAAATAAATTACTAAAACAGACACACGGCCCTTAACCAAATTAGCTTAACACTTGAAGACATATTTCAAGCTTAAAAAAAAAAAAAAAAAAAAAAGCTTTGTCTGTTCTTCTCTTTTTTCCCCCCCACTCATGATGGCAGCTAGGCCAGCTCTGTCTACATGCATGCAGATGAGGAAAATTGATCTGATTCTCCATTTTGTCCAAGTGGCTGATGAGGGGTTCTGACAGTGTGAAGGTAAGCATGGCATTGTGGAGTAGGTCAGTGCTGCACTGCTGGATCCATCAGCCCCAGCAGCATCCCTTCACCCCATGCCTCCCCCTACCCTTGGCGGTGTCAGAATGCCATCCTCTTGTAGGATTCCCTTCCAAACATTTTTAAAACACACAAGCATTATAGAAACAGAAGAAACTGAAATGTTGGGAATTTTTCAGCCAGCTTTTTTTTTTTTTTTTAATGCTTACAGGAAACTACATTGAGAGTCCCAAAGTAATAGAACATTAAAAAACCACCTGGAAATCCAAGCCAATTTTAATATAAAGAGTTACAGTAGCACTGAGGCATGACCACAAAACCAGATATAATCCATTGCGAACGTGACAGATAACTTGCAGTAGTTCTCAGGAACATAAAGTTCTGATATTTAATAAAATAAAAAAAAATCAGAGTAGCTAAACAATTACAGAATGAAAATGATAGAAGCTAATCTTTGACTGAATAAATATGTTGAGACTTTACTTAGCAAATACTTGTCTTGTTCTGAGAGGGTTATACACACACAAAGAGATATACATGTGCTAAATATAATCATAGAATGGTTAGAGTTGGAGGGAACCTTAAAGGTCATCTAGTCCACCCCCTTGCAATGGGCAGGGGCACCTCCCACTGGACCAGGTTGTCCAAAGCCCTGTCCATCCTGGCCTTGAACACTTCCAGGGAGGGGGCATCCACAACTTCCCTGAGCAACCTGTTCCTGTGTCTCACCACGCTAACAGTAAAGAATTTCTTCCTAATATATTTCTCCTGGCTAAACAGCCCCAGTTCCCTCAGCCGCTTCTCATAATACGTGTGCTCTAGACCCTTCACCAGCTTCATTGCTCTTCTATGGACATGCATGATGCTGGTCTGCTAGCTTCATCCCACAAGATTAATGTGATACAACAAGCAGACTTAAAATCAATAAGAAATAGTCTCCAGTGAAACTCTTCAGACCTTATCCCCTGGGGTAATAAGAGAGTAGTTCAGCATCCTTCAATATCAAGCTCTATGTCGGGAAGATTCCTGCCAAAATCAATGGAGCTGAATCAGTAACTGTTTCAGTACATGACATCCACACAACACATCCTTTCATTACACCATCAGCAGCTGACACAAACTGTTATGACAGAATCTCAGTTTCCCCGAATCACTGTGTATGAGCACTCCTCAGCATCTTAATAACAAGTCTCCCATAACAGTATAGAAATTTTTCTTTTTTCATATAATAAATATATATTTTTACTTGTACGATTTCACTTTTTATGGAAAAGACATTTAGACTAAACATAAGTCTCAATGTAAACCTAAATATATATATTTTTTTAGGTTAAGAATAAAGGCATACATTTATTGAGGTTCAACAACTTATTAGGAATACACCATGCTATTGGCATTGTGAAATGAACTGAATAATTCATCAATAATTCAGAGGTCACTGGAAGTGACAGCATTTTCTTGCTAGCTGTAGAGCAGATTTTTACTTTTCCCAGTCTATTTGTTTGAGCATGGCATGCTAGTACTCACTTCTAGCTGCTACTTCAACCAGTAAAAAAGAGCAACAACCCTCTGGCACATTCAGGAGACATGAAAGTCACAAAACTATTCATAGTAGCTATGTGACTGTATTGTAGTTCTTTCTGGTCAAGCTTCTGATTGCTGGACACAAAGAGCAGAACCTTTGTTGAATAAAAAGACAATGAAAATAAAGTGGATTTATCCAACTATCTACCCCACAGTGAGATGGGAAAGTATTGCCATATTCAGTTCTACTTTAATTATTGATGAACAGTTCAAATATCTTTCTTCTCTTCTGCAAAGAATATAAATTTACTTTTTCATATTCAAACTGATCCAATTTCTAAGGTCAGTAATGTTTTCTAGTCAAGGTCTGTGTTTGCTAAACAGACATTTAAGTTCTCTTAATAATTAATACCCTTTCTGAACTGCCTGATATAAAAGGAGGAACTTTTCCAAGAAGATGCCAGAACATTGTTGCTCAAAACACTATTTGACTAATCCTATATGTTTCTTAAATACGTAACATTTTTCAAATAGAAGTTATTCTATAAAAAAGTATACTAAAATTTGGGCCACAAAGAAGTTTTTGTTTATTTTCTTTATCACAAGACAAATACAAATAGTATTTGGGTAGGAGCTTTTCTTTCTTTATGTATGTTCATCTTCTTTGTTTCCTTTCCCAGTAGGAAAAAGAAAGAAAATTTGGGATCCTCCAGTATCCTTTTAAAATAATTTTAAAGGCCTTTTGGAAAATGAGGGGGAAAGTGAACAAATTCAAGCGTTCCAAAACAAGCACTTGGAAATTCTTGCAATCTACTTTTCCCAGTTTGATTACATTTGGCATCTGAGTCTACCGAATGCATTTGGAAGCAAGCAACAAGTTACATTTTCAAGCTACCATGTGGAAGGCAAAGAAGTGCAGTAACTTGTCACTAGAACAAGAAGACTTCGGTGGAATGATGTTTTTCATGACTACCAGAATGACTCCAGCAACATTGTTTCCTGCTTCCCACTAGAAGACCTTCTGCAATGTTCAGAAATATTGTATAAACATGCATGTGAAGTCAGTCCCTATTAGATTTCCAGCTGTGCAGATTGCAGTCCGGAAAAAGAGAACTGCCCAGAAAAACTTCCCTGTGCAATCCCACCAACATATTTCCTTCATGATCAGGAAGACACGGGCCATGGCTGACAAGTGAGGTCATCATTGTCATGGTTTTAGTTTGCTAGAATTACTCATGAATGTGCCAGCTGTGGTGGTTACCTGGGAACTAAATATATAGTTCCTGAGAAACTGATACGAGAGCATCCTTTTTGTTTCATATACATCCCTAATTATACATTACACATTAAAGATGTTCAGACATCAGTAACATATTCAGGCTTTTAACCAAGAAGTGGTATTTGTTGTATGTTGTACTGCAGGCAAACATCCCAGCCTACACATAACACTCCTGCAGGAAAACTCACAATAAAAACTTTCCTACCTCTTCTGTTTTCAGCAGAAACCCAGAGCAGGAATTTATCAACATGGTGGCAACAAAGCTGAACTCTGCTGTATTTGAATTGGATTTGTTCATCGCTCAGAAGTGAGCTCAAAAGAAAGCAAAGTCCCATTCTAACCTATTTTCAAATGGCTTGATAGATATGGTTAGAAATGCAGAATTTGGCTGTGGCTATTTTTCAGATTAAAGCACTAAACTATGCAGAAATCAAGGCATGAAACTCATGAAGGCTGCAACTCTGTCCTTAGTACATTCTGCATTAGTGTGCATTGAGTATGGTTTGTAAAATCACTTGCTGTTTGCAGCCCTTTCAGATCTTCATATGTTACATTGAGTTACAGAATAAATTCTTAGCGTAGCTTCTGAATTTTTCATGCTTCAGTTTGCATAAACTTGCTAACTAAATACAGAGTGATTCCTTTTACTGTTGCAGGTTTTTTTCTAAATAAAATAAGCATGTACAGGAAAGAGCGCAAAACTATAATAGATTTGAGAGTACTCTGTAAATCATTGAGATTGAGTCGAATGATCCACTTCTGAGGGAGGTAGCCTTGATTTCAGGCTTATGTGGCCAATGAACAGAAGAGAGCTTTGAGACCATCACCACAAGAAAAGGCTAGTAGTTCTGCTGGCAGGGATTACTGCAGAGCTGTTGCCAGAGAGCCTGGATATGTAAAGATCCCAGCTTATCAAAATTTGACTCTGAAGGGAAGGAGGGTCTACCGAATGCAGCCTAGAAGGGATCTGGCTGGGGAGAAGCCTGGTAAAAGGCATGCCCCCAGAAGCTCACAGATCTCACAGATGTGGGAAAATGGAAATAGAGGACACGACTGAAGTTTAAAATGTATTAAACTTTAAATAAATAAGAGCTAGCCCCTGAAGGAAAAAATCTGAAATAGAATGGCTGGGAGGTACTGTTTGATGTCTCGGTTAGCAATTTTGTCTACAGGCACAGAAGAAGTGTTTGTCAAACAATTTAACAAAGTTTGAAACATTTTTAAGTTTCTAGAAAGGCAAAATAAAACTCATAATAAAAATACCTCCACAACCCCAAATTCAATAAAGCATATATTGAGAACTGTGAAGAACCAATAGTTTACCACTTTGTGCTGTGAAATTAGCCCAAAGATTTTGTAGGCAGTCTCTATCATACTAGTGAGGTGTCCCTTTAAACATCTCAAACCTTCCAACAGTTTTAACCATGGTGGGGAAATAGACCTGCTGAGGAGAAGGAAAGAGTCTAGAAGAAAATTTTGGGAGGAAAGTATGAGATATCTGCTATGCTTTTACAGGCAGAAAGAGAAGCCTTCAATAATAAGGCTGAGAAAATAAAGGGTAAAATTAGGGGCAGCAAGATTAAAATATTACTCAAGGTTACTCAAGATTAGCTGTATGATGAATGTTCCACAGAACACTGCATAAATCAAGATAACTAAGATAAATGGAAGTCTAATTTAAGGAGTGTGCTGCCTCTGGATCAGAACTGGAAGGAATCAGATGCATGAGGTACAAGAGCAATACCAAAATTAGGACAGATCTGTACAAGTGGCTCTGGTTCAGAATACTGAGAGCAATGGCTGTTTCCTAATGTCTTTATCAAAAATCGTAGAGAAAAATCAGCCAGGAACTGAACTTGGGCAGTAGCAGCAATTTTTAGTGTGCATCCTCTCCCATGGAAGGGGACTTTTGACTTTTTTAGATGGGAACTTCTCTCCTCTGTGACAATGACTTGGCTCTTTGCTACAATCATCCTTTTCTATGCCTAACTGCACAAAGGAAATCTATAATGCACGGACTGTCCAACGGACCCAAAATTCTGCTGGAGCTGCTGAAAGAAACGGTCCAGGGAAAAGTAGGAGTGCTGACAGCATTTGAGATGATTGAGGTAAAATACCTTCAGGCTTGGATCATCAGCCGCACCAGCCTTGAGGAGGCATTTGAGTTGTGGTCCAAGTACAGCAGGGATAATAAGGCCTATATCCCTTGAGAATGATAAATTGTGGCTGCCTAAAATCTGGGGTTCCTGAGCACAAACTGCAATTTGTGATTAGGTGATAGCTGCTGAAAGGAGATGGCAGTTAATTCTGAGCATCATTCAAAGGGAGGAAGACTGATTTAAGGTTATAGTCAGTGCACCCTGGTCCAGGGAAAGAAAGTTCCCATTACCTATCAGGTTTTCCATATCACTATTTTACTCTTTTTCCTACCTTCTCCATTGCCTTCCCTCTTGTTCTGCAGCATTCTGTTTGTTTAAAATCACTGCCTGTGAGTAGGGAAGTATCACTCACTGAGCCCTCTATAGTCTAGTTTCATTCCTCAGATTTCTTTTGCATGTTTGAATCAGCATCACTGAATTTTTTCACATTTTTAAAGCTGGAATCAATTGAGACTGAACCCATTTCACTACCCAGAAATGCCCAGCAATAAGCTGACATGTTCATTTGATGAGGTTAATTTTACTGTTTTATAGGCCTAATTATGGATGCACGGTGAAATCCAAGCAACTATTCTCACTTGCTGATTGTTCACAAGTGTGTATACTAGAACATTCCCTCCCATTTATTAATTTATAAATGAGCAATGGAGAGGTAAGTGTTGCCCTACTCAAGATGAATATAAAGGGGAAAAAGCCATTCAGTAACAATTGTCATTATGCTGATGCTGCTTTGAATAACGAGCAGAAGCTATCAGCATTCACCATATAACTGACAATTAACTAGGCAGCATCATTTCCCTGAGGCTGTTATTTTTGTCCACAGGAGCCTTAAGGGATGAAGACTTCCCAAAGGGCATTAATTCTGGCCACACCTGTCTCCTCCAAGACACTTTCCCTTCTTGTCCTTCACCTCATGCACAGTCACGTCCCTTTCTTCCACTGCTGTTAATTAAAAAAAACCAAGAAACATTCTGAAAATGTCAGAGCAGCACGATTAGGCAGATGAATAATTTAGTTTCATGAAAATTTTAATCAGAAATTAAGCTTGTTTGCAGGGGCTTTTAAAATTTCTTCAGCCTAAGAACTACTTTCTCTTGGTGCTCCTTCCACTTTACTGTTCCCTATCCCACAGCATCCAGTCAGTCACTCCTATTCCTCCTCCTATCCATGAGCCTGTGGGACTGCAAGGTGGGCCAAACTGAAGAAATGATTGTGAATTTTTTTTTTATAAAAAAGGTTTAACACCAGTTTTAAATTTTTACTTTTAAATACGTATTCTTGCAGGGGTCCAGCTTGCAGAGTGCAACATCCCAGGACATTTTCATCTGCCTGGGAACTACTGAAGAAAGGATTCAAGAATAATGATAAACTACTGGAAATTTTTATCACATTAATAGTAGTCTCATCGCAAATATTCTGTTCATCTATCCTTCTTGAAGAAACTGTAATAGAAATAGGATGAGCAATGAAAATTATCACAGGCACAGAAGGACTTTGGCTGTTTAGTTTACAGGGGAGTTATTTCAGACTATAAACTAAATAAATTCTGCTCTTTCCTAGTCCTCAACATTAGGTTACCAGGTAATTTATCCTTTATGAAAAGTTAATACCTGCCTCTTCAACGTCTGAACCCACCTACATTGAATAAGTCCTTTGATTGCTTTGTATTGGTACAGTAATTGCTGTGTGCCAGCACATTAGCAGTTTGGGGATTGATTTTTATTTTGAGCTTGAAATAGAAGAGACAAGGGGGCATATCTATAATTTAATACACATATATGTACCCGCCTCTCTCCTCGTGAGATTATTCAGTGATTAATGCATTATAATGAAACTGTTTATATTTGTTAGCTATAGAATATTGCACATTACATTAAAAAATCTGGCACCATTCATAAATCACACCTTTATTCTGTACTCCATTTAGCCAAAAATATGCACATATATACAGAAACATTTTATTACACACTACTGAATATAAATAGAATATTTGTAAAACTTTAGATTAATGTAAAAATAACATTGTGCAAGTACTTGATTCTGCCAACACACTGGCACATCCTCCACATTTTAAAGTGTTCTGCCTAAAGCAGCATAGCTAAAGACTACGTTAGTGGGAAGAAATAGGTGAAAATACACCATAGAATACACAAGTAGAAATAAGAAAGACAACAGATGTCACTAAGATGAGAAAAACTTGCTGACACTCCAGGAAACCTTCCAATTAAATTATATTTAAGAATTAATTAATAATCAAGCACTGACAAACTAAGGGTAGAATTGCCTTCTCAGAAAGGAGACAGTATCTCATGTACATCATGTTGTCTGCTAGAATCAAGAAAATTAAAACTTTCCTGGTTGAATCCATGCTTTAAAGTAGAGGATAAAGCAAGAGCCACATAGCATATTTAAAAATGTGTATCTCTGTTTAATGTATTTTGTATAAGCAATCAGCATCAGTTGCCTACACTTGGGAATAATGTTCCAAATACTCTTAAAAACCTCTGCAAGCAGTAGCAACAAAAATACAAAGCAGCTGTGGAGTACGGAAAAGATAAGGAGTTCTGCCAGGTTCTCTTACCTGGGTAATTACGAAGGTCTGAATTCCACTGACTTTTAGGTTTAAATCCCTACTTTTGTAAAATGGTATAGGTTTAACTGCAGATTAATAGCATCTGTATCACAGAATCACAGAATCACAGAA
>NW_010190005.1:81069-88975 GCF_000695765.1 Mesitornis unicolor | reverse complement strand
GGTCACACAGAATATTGAAGGATATGGAAGTTCACATATTTGAAGAACTTTGATTGCAACTATGTGAACCTGACATGGTGGGACTTCATGGGGACTGCAATTAGGGAAGTTGCCCTTGGACCACAGAAGATGGGTTCTGCATTGTTTCATACATATCAGATTAATTTAATTCCTCTCATTAGAGGCCAGCTCAGTCATTTCACTGGAGGCATCCTTTCCCAGTACTAGTCAAGACTTGTCCTTTCACTCCAAGATCTCTACTGAACAAACAAAGGGAGGAAGTGACCAACCTTTGGCAATGCAGGAATATGACAATTACCTCCAATTCAGCATTACTTCCTTTTGTCCTTAGCATCACCTTTCTCTGACCTGCTCATTTTCGTAAAATTGGTTTATTACTCTGCAAAGACTCATTGGATTTTAGTGAACATCACTTGTTATTTATTGGATCTTTAATCTAGGCTCTTTGCAGGAAAAGACAGGTTCCAAGAACACTATGGACTACGACCTGTTTTTCCTATTTCAGTAGGGCTCTTCTTGTACCCTACACACACAATTTCACAGGTTCAGAGAGTGCATGCAAGAACTGAGGTCACTCACCTGAATGGAAGAAGGCAGGGTTTGCAATCTGTGTTTTAAACACCTAACTGTGTGAAACTATTATTTTCCACATCATGTTTTTCCTGCTTCAGCAATTCCTGAACTACTCAGAATTCTAATCTAGTCAGTGCCTGGATTTTACTGATCAGCTTCAGCACCCTGGTTCCACAGCTTTGCATCTGAAATCATCACTTCAAGTATAGATAAAATAGTTTCAAGCAGCAGCAGCAGCTCATCATATTTAAGTTCTCAACAAAACACACAACCAAGGAGTTGCATCGCAAATCACGTGCTCGAGGCAGATGGTCTCCATATACAATAACATCCCACAACACAGCTTCAAACATAATTCCTCAGCTATAAAGCAACAGATTTCCTTAGTCATTCTAGTACTTCTACAAGTATTTAACTTATGTATTTCAACTATAACTCTCCTAATACATCCAAAGCTAAGTAGTGCATTTAAAATGAGCTCATGCTGATTCTACTTGCTTTGCCTATGTATTTTTTCTGCTGAGTCCTAAAGTAGCTAATTTACATCTTCTGCTTTATTTGTCCTTTATCAACACAATTCACTTTCTACATTTTCTTTTTTCTTGAGCCAATATCAGTGTTTCAGTAGCAAAACAGCTTTTCATTATACACAATTTTGTTGAGTGTTTAATGAAACATAATTCTTTTGACATAATAAATTATAGTCATTACTGCCTTTCAGTACTCACAGAAGAACTCTGATTTTCCTTATTCAATGCCTGCTCAGCAATTCCCTGCAGAAGTGTGGACAGAAAACTATAAGACATTACTTTACTAGGTCACAAGACTGATAAAGGCAAAAAAAGGTTTGGTGGGCTTACATGCTCCACCAAGAACAATCTCAGAATACAAGTTGTAAGCTACAAGAACTGAGAGCCAGATTCATGGAGAACAAACATCATTCAATGTTTTGTTGAGAATACTTTTCCCTCTAGCAAGAACAAAGCAAAGGCAGTTTGCAATCAATACTACTCCTCGTTTCCTGCAGTTCAATGCATTTGCTTTCCAAACAGTGAACTTGCAATGAAAAGTACCAAATTCCACTTCATATTAAAATCAATATAAAAACTCAAATATGCACATTAAAATACTGCATATTTTTTTTACAGCGTATTTATATATATGGGGGGAAATATCCTACCTCTTGGCACACTAGATGACCAGGAAAATAGCTTTGTCCAATAGTATTGATCTCCTCTTACTGCCACCATATCAGTATTCCCACTGGGTAGTCAACAGGATGTGGCCTAAAACACACATCACTGCACAGAGCTTGTCCCACTTAACCTGGCTGTTGCTGATGTATAAGAGGTCTATTACGGTTACATGTGATCCTTATATTCAATATTAAGGCAAATTTCACTCAAAAGAAGTAATTTCCCTATCTAAAGTACTCCTGTGCTTTCTAAACTACACTCTAACAAGACAACGGTTACACGTTAGCAAAAACACAATTCTCTTTCTCTAGATCTTGCCCAAATTTTGACCATCATGACAGCTGCTGAGATGAGAAGATGGGGAATCCATTTGTTTGGAATTTAATGGGCTTCAAATAAATGTGTACATTTGGTTTATGCTCTTGTGTTCCTGCTCAGAAGCCTTTCTCCAATTTAATTTGTCTGCAAGCATTAAGGCATTAAGAACTCCTGCACCTCCAGTATAGTCTTGGGGACTAGAGAACAACGTTAAATAAACAACAAAAAACCCTTATTACATGCATAAGTCATTAATGCGAGTGTGAAAGCTTTTAACATTGCTTTCTGCACCACACAAAAAATAAATCACAAAACCATTTTCTACTCACAGCAGAACTACTTTTAGAAATGGTTAAACTGATTGTTACACAATCTATCTCCAAATAATCCTGAGTTAACACAGAGAGACCCAATTTACCTTTAACAATGCAAGCTTATTTTAAGAACAAGGTATTTACACACAATATCAGGACTATCACCGATATTGCTTGCATTTCCCAGTATGCATCTTACAGTGAAACTATGTAGCATGAAATCTCAAAGGAAATTCAATGAAAGCATCTTTAGTAAAACGTAGAAACTTTAATTTACATGCCAAACTACAACATATCCATAATAAAAAACTGGTGACTAAACAATTTAAACACAATTTGTAAAAATCATCCACACTGTTAAATAGGTCTGTACAACCAAAGATTTACAAAGTCCTTGTGCACTTTCATCTCTCAATGCACAACTGAGTTTAAAGGTTCTGCTCGAATATTCCCCAAGTCAAGAGCTGAATCTGTCTCTTCATCAATTTCACCAATGACAGCACTGCAATAAAAAACAGGTTATCATTTGCTGTAATCCCTTGGTGCAAATCTGGAAAGCCACAAAATTAACTTGCTAGTGAAGACCTACCGTAAAAAAAATTAAAAATTGTAGAGTTCTATCCTTTGAACTTCAAATTCTGATGGCTATAAGAGTTTAAAGGAAGTTTTTTATTTGTTTCGTTTTAAGATATAGGTTGTAAGAACTAACTACTATCAGTCTGTTTTAGGCAGCAGGTTACCTTCTGAAACAAGAACTGGAAACCTTTTAATGAGAATACAGCTTTTCAAGAGCAATGTTTAACTGTAGCAATTTCGTAAATGCATACAGCATCAGATAAGCAAGACAACTTCCTTCAACACAGCCTAGTAAAACATTATTCATTTATCCAAGGGAGAATATATAATATTTCACCTATGCTATGTTAAGACTTACCTGGACTAAAACAATAGTTGACTCAGTAAAACTGCTTTGAAGAGAAAAGAAGGTTAAGGCAATAAAAATCATACTAGCTCAGGATGGGAGCTAACCCAGAGGAAACCTAAGAACAAAGAGTCTAAGTCTTCTGGTATACCCTTCTAGTCACCACTTCAGTCTTATGAGCTAGTGGCTGTATCCAAAAAATGAATTAACAGCCATTAGAAACTAAGTTATATTAATCCATCCAATAGCTTGCTGAATAAATTGCCATTTTTGGTCTTTGCTACATCCTGCAGCAGTGAGTTCCACAATTAGTTTTACAGTGTGCAGTGAGATGTCTTTATACATAACTTGTCAGATTATCTTCCATATTCAGTAACAGAAAGCACTTGAGGAATTTAAATAAAGCAATTATTTTCCCATCTCCTCCTACTACTCTTGATTTCACAGCAACCAGTAATCACTATAGCTGTGCTTTTTTCAAACTGAAGAGCTCTTGTCTGTTCAGCCTTTTCTTGACAGAAAACATTTCATACCTCTAGTTATTCTCACTTGCACTCTTCATGCATTAAAGTCAGTGGCATACCAGGTGTTTACACAATGACATGACAATGTCTGCTGGTTTAATTTTCTTCCTAATAACCAATAATATTCTTTCTTAGATTAAAAACTATGATAACAAAGCATAAGTTCCTCTTCAGTTCACATGAAGAAATACAGCTGTTTTTATCAGAGATCTCATTCTCCTAGATGTGAAAAAACCAAACAGTAACTGCCACTTCTGATGTCTCTTTTATAGGCTTTCTGCTTCTCATGCAGCAAAACAAACACATGCATTTAGGAGTTTTGGGTTTTTCACCAGCTTTTCTTCACAATCTTTTTGTTTGTTTGTTTTCCCAGTCCACTGCACACTTCTAAAACAGAAATTATCATTTTCCTTCCAACAACCTTTACTTACAGAATTACTCTCTCCCAATGAATATGTTTCCAAGTTTAAGGTTACACAAAAAGAGAATAATTTCTATGAAAGAATGCTTTGAGAGTATATTTGAATAATGTGGCAGCCTGGTAAGGTAAAAAAATCAACTACTAAACAATTATTTGGCTTTTTATACATATTTGGAATATTTGAATGAAAACTTACTGTTTGTGTAGCCTGATTAGAGTAGCCCTACATTTGACAATTTATTTAGTTTTACTTCAAAGCTTAAGTCAAAAGTGTTGAAAGCCTTCCGAAATGATCTGGTTTCTCAATTAACATTAGATACACACATCTACATATAAATCTAAGTCTTGACATTTCTTTGTACAGAAATAACCATTAAAATTAGAAGGTTAAAATTCCTGTGCAGGCTCCAATGTTAGTCACTGTGACATGCTCTTTTATTCAGTTGTGATAAAAAATAATCTCATTTTTTGCTATCAGTTTCAGAAAGCTGCTGCAAAAGTCATCTGCCTAGCAGGCCCACTTACCAGGCCTTTCCACTTCTCTCATAGCCCTCCCATCTGTTTGGCACATCAGCTACTCTCCTCTGCATTTAATAAGCTTTTACTCTCATTCTGTCAGGGCATTTTACATCAATTATCAAATCATACATTCCACTTGTCACTACATCAGCTCAAACAGCTATTACACTGTCAGGCCAGAACCTTCATGCATTTTCCAGACTATAAAGTGTTCTCTGTGACCACCTCATTTAAAAAAAGTCTCACTAAAAGTCAACTTTGTATACGTGACTTTTTGCACACAAATTTTATCTCATCCCTTGTTCATTCTTCTAGCTCTTCCTCCATCAATGGATCCTGCCTTTCACAAAGTAGAATAAAATCTATGCAGTTCCTGGACTCAAGAAAGGAAAATGCTGAGCTTTATATTGACCTTTCCGAGATTGCTACCAGTACCTGAACTAGTTAATTTACAGTTTGGTAAATCTAGACTACCAATATCTTAAAATGACAATGCAATTAATTCTGTAACAGAAGCACAGATATTTGTTATTTAATATGCCTCAGCTTTGACAGTACTATCATTGCTACTCACAGATACAAAGATGCAAGATGTCTGGGGCCATCGAGATGTATACAGATACATAATACATATATACACACGCGCATATGAAGACAGACACTAAACTTTTATTAATTGGTTTAAACAAGAATATACTATACTTACACATTATCACCTCTTACAATGTATAATCCCAGCACTACCTGCTCAACTCCTTGTGAAGAACTGAACACTCGTTCATGGCTTTCATCCAAAATCAAGTTAATGGTCTGATCAAAACCTTTGAGGGTTCCCTGAAAAAAAAAAAGGCACTCCAATTACCTTTTAAATTGATCATCTTTTCTCTCAAGGATCTCTCAAACAAGGTGGCAGTACTAAAGTACTAGAGAACAGATGCTTCAATTAGGTTTTATTGCTAGGCTAAAACACAAACAGCTGGTAAATGAAACTTTAAAAGCAATAATTAAGAAAAGTATCTATATTTACTACTGAGTGTTCATGCTAAAATCAACAGTAATCTTTAGCATTAGAAGAAGTTCCTCTGTTACCAATGACAGCCCTCTAGACAACTAATTTTACTATTTTTACCCTATTTTAGTCTTCCAGAAATCAAATAGTTAATTAAATAAATAAACTGAAGAGTGAGATTCTTGTGGTCAATAAATTTGAAAAGATTCTTCACCACAATTTTAAGTGGTGGAAGGAGATTAGCTTAGTTTCACAAAATTACTTAAAAACATACAAAAGGAAGAACTTATTTGCCACTTCAATAGGTGTTTGGAAAAATGATAACATAACTGATTTGTCTAACTTATCATCAGTAATTAAGAATTTAAATTCATGTAAAAATACCACCATTCAAACAGTGGTAATATCCATTTATATAATCTAGCCATGTGAGAGTGATTCACATATACCCATTCCATTAAAATCTTTCTGGTAGAAAGTATCTTGTACCACAACACAAAGTTCATCAGACTGAGTCCAGATAGAAGATTCAGTGAAGCTACCATTTTTCTGCTAAAAAGTTTTCTCTTTCCGTAGGATGCACAAAGCTAAGTACAGGCAGAAAGATACAACTGTCATACAGTTACACAATTAAGTTAAACTCAAAACACAAAAGAAAAGATGGGAGGGAGAAGGAATATAAGAAAAAAAAAAAAGCAGCAATAAAACCAAAACATTATAGTCTAAGCTACAATAGTTTGCCAATCCTCTGCTTTTCAGGCTTAAAGAGAATCCCACAGTAATTCCTCAGCAATTATTTTCTATAACCGTATGAAGAAATACATTTAGCATGAAAGCTGAAGACCTTACTTAACAAATAGGATATTTTAGATGGAAACCAAATTAATGGATAGAAAAATAAATGCATTTTCTTGTGCATTCGTATAGAAAATGCTATTTGACAGAAAGTCAGTATCTGTATGCACAAGTTTATCAATGGACAAAGCTGACATGCAAGATCAGTAAGTGCTTAAATCATAACATATAAACAGTGGCCACAAAACTTTTTTTAAAGAAGTTTGTAAAGATGTTGACATGTAAGTGATAATATCCTAGTGCAGTTTTGTTATTGCCATGATGGGAAGTTTGGGGGAAACTAAAGTGATAAAAAATACAAATCTCACCACAATCATTCTTCCATCAGAAGTAATTACTGCAACGGTACCTGATAGTTCATTAAGGAAATATTTTGAGATATCCAAAACAGAATGTAAGTTTTAAGAGCCAGAAGAGCCTATCAGCACTTTTTTTTTTATAAAAAGCATCATGGTTGATAGCAACACTTGACAACATAGTATTTTTTATGACAGCCTCTTTTTAAGTTTCCTTTTACCCAACCATGGAGTCATACACTAATATGAATACCATTAAAAGCAGACTGAAGATTTGAGTTCACCTCTCTTTCCACTACTACCTGGACTACCTCAAAATTGAAACAACACAGTTTTATAAACACTTAAAGCTGAGTCCTTAAGCTAAGCTTAGCAGTGGGGATCCCGAGTCTGGCATTCTACATTCCCTCACTCTAAAGGCCTGACTGTCCCAATTTGATGATCACATATCCATCATTCTGAATGATTTTTGGTTAGTATTCAGCTGTCTGTAAATAAAGAATGCAATAAACTAGCAAGAAAAGTGCTCTAAGCTTTTCAAAAAACAATGTAAAGCTGATAACTAAACACATGTTAAGAGCCTTTTCAGGGGTCAGGGTCATTGTGATACTTATTCATCATTACAGATGAGGCAAGAATCAGGTTTGCAGCACTGGAGGCCCACTCTCTCTGCCAAGCCATACTTATGTGAAGAGAAACCGACAAAACCAGCCAGGAAGGACTCAAGCAACGCAGCCTCCCACAGGAGCGGGCTGTAGAAAGCCAGAGGCCCCGGTCAATATGCTTTCACAGGCCCTTAAGCAGCCTGCCTAGAGCTAGAAATGTTCTGGCTGCTCGTACCTTGCCGGATCCGGAAGTACCCGATGCCCGCAGCAGCTCTAGCACCCAACCCCGCGCCGTGGTGCACCTACCAGCCCTGCGGCGCTGGGCGACGCCCG
>NW_010190005.1:80552-80822 GCF_000695765.1 Mesitornis unicolor | reverse complement strand
CCCCCCCCGGCCCGCAACCGCACAACGCCGCGAGGAAGCGCTGCTCCAACCGCTGCGCATGCGCAGCGCCGCGGCGGAGCCCGGTTTGAACAGCGTGGCTGCGGCTGCGGGAAGGGCCCTGAGGGGTGCGCATGCGCGGAGATGCAAGAAGCTGTGAGGAGGGGGGCGCGGGCTGTACTAAATAGTGATCATGGAGGTTCCCGCGGGGATGGATTGTGGTGTCCCCTCCGTAGGGCCGCTTGTTGAATGGGCGGGGACAGTCGGCGGGGG
>NW_010190005.1:72910-80374 GCF_000695765.1 Mesitornis unicolor | reverse complement strand
CGGTGTGAGGCGGGCAGCGAGGGCGCCTGGCCGCTGCCGCTCCGCGCTGATCCAGAGAGCCTTGCAGCAGGGCTGTGGGGTGGGTGGCCGGGGCCAGCCTTGCAGCGCAGTTTGTTGAAGGCCCATGCAGAGTTGTTCTTTATAGGAAACGGTGGATGGGTGGGTGTGGGGACGACGAGGCCTGGGAAAGGCGGATCTGTTGTTCCCGGATCCCGTGCTGTAATGGGCATGGCACTAAGGCACCTGCTTGGGCCCAGGCTGTGGTCTACAAGTGGAGAGTTGTGCCACTGCTGTAACGAGAAATGCAGTGATTCAAGCAAAATTATGCATCTTTTAAAAAAGATGTGCAGTGCCAAGTAAGCGGTGATTCTTATGCAAAAGTTTGGATTTTATGCTTACAGGAATCTGTCTTCATAATCTGTAAATGTGAGAATGGCAAATAAAGGCATCCTGTGACTTGTGATTTTTCATTTTTGTATAACTTTACCTGTCACTACCATTCTTCCCTTTTCCCTTCTGGTGGCCCATTTTTCTGATGTGTCCGTGACTATTACTGCCCTCCATACCTTCTGATCAGTCTACATGATGCACACAGTGTTTCTTCAGTCTCCTTAAGAGTCCTGTGAGAGGAGTGTGCTAAATTTGCTGGATTCAATGGTGGCAGTGGCAGACAGTTTCCAGGAATGTAGGAAGCCGGACCAGTACTTCACACAAGAAGAAATATCTTAAGGAAATTAAGTTCAGACTTTCAGTAATAGAACTAAGTTAAGCTACGAAACTGATCCTGGTGATTTAGCCATCTTTGTGAGAGATAATATAATCATTGTAAGTATGCAGCAGGCTTCCAGAAACATACTGCAATATGTTATATATACAGATATCCTCTGCATTGCAATATATTCAAAGTCATTAATGCATCCCACTAATGGTATTTAATAATAGAGTGGTCTGTTGATGATGCCTAAAGTCTTATAACAGTCCATCTACCAAGCTTCTCAAAGCATGACGTCAATGTTGTTTCAGCACCATTGCTCAAATAGTCTCCATGGAGTCACAATAAAATAAATTTTCTTCCGCTTGCTTTTTTGACAGTATTGGCTATTTATTGCGCTGAATTTCAACCTTTTTAGATGTAACACTGTGTGGGAAATACTCTTTCAAAGTATAAAAACAATCAGTGGACCATTTCCAGTCCAGCATATTGTGAAATTAAATGTTATATAAATTCTGTGCTAAAAAAAAATTACTGTAAGTTCATAACCTTCAGTAGACAGAAAATTAGGTTGAGACTTAGAATATGGAATTCGCCCTTTTCTCAGTTCGTGGATGACACTGAGAAAATTTAGTCTCTGTAAAGTTTTTCAATGTGTCAGTGAAGACAGTGATTGCAATGAACTTAATAAAATGGTCTGAAATAACAATAGATCTGTGTATAGTCAGGATGTTAAATTTGCTGAAATACTAAGGAGACAATCGTAGAAGAAAGCTCTCAGAAATCCTACTTCGAAAAAAATGATAGGAAATTAACTTTCAGATTTTATTTTTTTATTATTATCTTGATTTCCAGGGCTTTCACCCGTAAATTTCATCAATCCTCATACATTGAAATACTGAGAGTGCATTTTTTAATAACTGGAAGGAACAGTCAGGTGTTAAAGACAATTTGAAAATTCAAAGTTGTCTACTTGCAGTTTTGTAGAAGAAACACTGAATAACTCAACAAGGATGAGGTAGCAGCCTTAGTTCTCTTTAACTGATGGAATCCTAGAAAAAGAAGTCTCAAATCATGTGGCAAGAGATGTAGGCACAAATGAGGCCAAACTGATGTTGCTTAAAACTTCTCCATTCTGCATTCTCTGACCTCCATGTGTCTGCCTTTCAATTGTAAAAATACTTTGTGGTCTTTTTTTTTAATATTTATTTTACTATATAGATGCTGCTTAGAGTTGAGGTCTGCCTTGTCAATACTAGTCCAACTTCCTTTTATTTCGATTAAGACTCCAGGGACAAACTGGCAATAGGTACAAACTGGAACTCGGTGTCCAGCCTGTGGTTTAACTTCCTCAGGGAATACCGTTTCTGGACAGCAGAATGCTATTGTTTTATCCCCTTCTGGTGTGACAATTGTTTTCTTTCACACTGTAGCCATCACAACTACAGAGGAAGCAAAATGATGTTTTTTAAGAGAAATTAGGCAGAAAAAATGCATAGACATTTCCTGGCACCTCTGAAGGTAACTACACCAAAGTAGGCTCTCAGGAATTTGTCTAATTGTTCAGTCTTTATCAAAAACATGACAAGAGATGTCAGAGAACATAAAATACTTTCAGAATTGGGCATTACATAATGCCCATCCTCTTAAGCTTGTATTATAAAAAATTAACAACTGCCACTAACCCTTAAACCAGGATTGGAAGTAATTATTGTATATTCCCTGTACGAGGCTGAAGATTTTTTTTGTGCACATGGTTTGACATTTTCTTCTCCCTATAAAGATAGACATTTTCAATGGTCAAGAGTATGAGACCACTTAGGATACAAAGATGTAGAATAAAGTCTTAAAATACTTGCTACCATGACAGTACCTCAGTACCTGATCCCCTGAGAATCTCTGATCTATCTCTTTATTTAACAGTGTCCCTGAAAAGCAGAGGAAGATTTTTTTCTTGCTTTATAAAGAAGACTAAAACCCAAAGAGTAAGCCTTAGGTCTGGGCTGCTGAAGTCAGGTGCCCAGGCTTTGCCAGACCATGTGCTTAGCAGATGTTAGCACTCACGGTATAAAGGCTCTGAGAAGAGAATTCCTGGCTTCATCTACTTGGTCGCTCTCTGCCTTTTTCTGAAGGCAAGCAGCTGTGCCCTTCTCACACTCCTAACTGAGGTTCAGTCTTCTGTTTGAAGGCACTACTACTATTATTCTCCTCTTTCAAAATAAACCTCCAGAAAGGAAATGGAAAACTAATCCCCTTTTTTTTAATAAAAAATGGCATTTTTTTAAACTATATATTGCTTGCCTCTCCCCTTCAGTAACAGGTTTTGGTACACTAATTTACAACCTGGGGCCTAATTTGCCCTTTTGTTGAAGCTGTGCAACATGCAGAGAAAACAGATTCATTAGACTAGAGTCTAAAACTGTGGTTAAGTACTTGTCCAGTAGAGGGAAGTGTTAGCTGATGGTTGCTGTTACAAGGTCCTTCTCAGTACAGAAATCCAGTGGCGTTTAAATGAAATAAATAAGCAGCATCGGTTCTCTGTAGCTGGTCAAGATCACTTGAGTCCTAACTTTTGATGCAGAATTTCACTATCATAAGTCTGAGCATGTCACCTTGGTCTTCTTTACAGAGAAAAATAATTAGTTGTCTGTGGTAGGATGACATGCATTTCCCACTAAAGATGTCTGTGTTTCTCCAATACTTATAAAGTGAGCCTAGGGTGACTAACTCAAACACACACGTTTCACAAGTTCACACTTATATTAGGCCAGACAAATTTTATTCCTGGTGACCGTAGTTGCCAATATAACATTTGTTTTAGGATCAAAAGCTTGCAGCTGGCAACAATTCGCCTGTTTCTTCCCTTCAATTGCTGTAGAGCTGACCATGAGGACACATTAAATAATTGGATATAAGCATAGAGTAAGTAGCTCAATATGAACATAATGGCTATTAAGCTCTCAATTGAAGAAAAAAGCATCTTTGTAAAAAGGCTTTCCCTTTCTCTTACCTTGTCTAGATGTAGCCCACTTGCCAATTATATTTACTCCTGCAATTAAAATCAGTTTATTTCTGCAATTGATTCTCCATACATTAAGGTTGCTGTGGCAAGTGATTGCTATATGTTATGCTTTCTGCAGAATATATAACTGACTAATCCTGCCCTGGAGTGTCTCTGCACACTTTCCTGCTTCCTTACAGTCTGCCAGGGCAGGAAGGAAACCCTGCAATGGCAGTTGTAGGGTCTATGTGCAAGCAGTTATTCTGTGTAAACTTGTTATCATCTTGCCTAGGGCTGGTGGAATGGATGAGTGAATGTTTTGTTGCTGCTGTCACTGTATATTGCTTATCAGTTTTATGTTTCCCAAAACACTCTAGTTTCTGGTGGCTTTGCTTTTCTTGGTTATTAAGAAGTAGCTGGGTTTTATAGACCCAGCCATGCTGAAGGGTGAAATGGCTTTTTTGGAGTTCTCATGAGAGGAGAGGCCTGACCAATACCTCTGTGCCATGGCATGTCAACCCATGTTCCTGTCAGTTCACATGGAGAAAGGTGCAAGACCCTCTCCTCAGGCTTCCTTGAAACTCTAATATAATGACCTGACTGTTGGAGCAGGAGCTCTAAGAAATTTCTTGTAATAAAACCCCCAAAATTGGTAACCATCTGTCAGCCTGCTCAACAAGAATTGCACCCCCTGGTTGCTGCTCAAGAAAAAAATAGTACCTGAGGTAAGCAATAATGTAGTGGTACATACTGAAGAAGAAGAATGAGACAGTACTACTCCATTATTCCTGATTCCTGAAATGTGTGGGACTTGGGGGTGCTTAGTTCTCTTCTGGGGAACACATTTCATTGACTTAATCCTTCTAACAGCCTTTCTCTAACTTTCTGGGACTGAAAGATTTAAATCGCTCTGATTTTCATCTACATTCTCAGAATGTTACTCCATAAAAAGAGCCTAGCCTTTAATCCTTCTTTAGTTTATACATACCCAGGCTGGGTGAACATGATTGTTTTCTCTTTATGTGTTCAGGAGAAACAGAAACATTGCTTCACCTGTGCTTTTTTCCTCTGAGTCTATAGAGACTACAGTCCATCATCAGCAATGCAAGGACATGGATTTTATCGAGAGAAAAGTAGAAAGACCTTGCTCACCTCATGCATGACTAGCTGCATTCTAAGTTGAGATGTGTTTCTGTATATTATTGTACCAAATGACAGGGGGTTGCAATGAAACAACTGCAAAATATTATAAAATGCTAACAGTCTGAATATTGCTGGTACATTCTGAATGTAAGTCACAATGCATTCGAAATGAATCTATAGCATGCCTAGTCCCAAAGTGCTTTTTATTTATCTTTAGAAACTCAGTGTTAACAAACATCTGATCTAAATTTTGTTATGATAGCAACTGATGCTATCATTGGAAGCATTACAGAAAAACCCTGCTTTTTCTCAAAAAGCTCCTTTATATGAGAAAGTGTATATTTTTCCAGTAATTTTTGCTAAAATATGCAAAATATGATAGCAATAATGACTACATCCCTACGTAATAAAAATAATATTGCATGTTTCTGTTTGCAGGGAAACAAACTGTTTTCCACTTTCCTCTTTTTTTATCAGAATAAACTGAAAACAGCTGTAGAAGTTCAGTACCATTATCTTTTTTGATAGTAATTTTAGGAGATGTTATGAACTATTGGTAGGAAAAATGCCAATGCTAATGGGCCACATAGCTACAACTACAGAATTACAAAGGAAATGGTTTCTTGTTTTCAGCTGCTTAAGCAGAGTATTAAGACAATTCTGTTGTACATAAAATGAATAATAGGCTTCAAGTAACTGACATTTACTAGCATGTCAGGTTCATCTTTTTTACAGTCATAGCTGAAACTGCATTTGGTAAATTGCTCTCATGAAGCAAACTTTTTGTTCTGATAGATTTCCTACTTCTCAAAGTATAATACATCTTCCTGTAAAAGCAGTGATCCTAATCTTAAGCCCGTGCTAAGATGACTAGATCTTCCAGTTTTAAATATAAGGTCCTTTATCTTAATACTCTGCAGGGATGTCCATTTGATCCCATTCCACTTCTTGTTTCATTTGCTCTGCGGCACATGATCACCATGTAAAAGGAATAGCACATGGTCAAAGGGCTCTGTTCAGAAGTGACTTACACAATGCCTGCTCCCAGATGTAGTGGAGATTGCACTAAAAAATCAATATAATTCTGCCTCTTAGCTTATGTGGAATCATCATTTTGTGAAGTAGGTTATTCATTGTACCACAGCACAGACTTTTGGCACCAGGACACCTAAACCAATTACAGAAGTGGAAAAAGAATATACTGTGGATTTTGTCCTGCCCAGAGAGATGCCGAAATCCATCTTCTTAGAAACATGTCAATGAAAAATTTTCAACAGGAGAGGAAGATAAATAGGAGAAACTGCCTTTCCATTAACAGGCACAGAACTGTGTTTTGTCTAATAAAAGGCATAAGAGCAAACAGCAGGGAGGAGACCATTTTTTATCAGTAGGCTATGCTGTGAAAGGCAAAACTTGAAGCACAACCAAACAAAATTGCACCAACAGCAATGAAGAGAGGTGGCACATGAGGATGGCAGATGCTGTGCTTTCTTCACAGCCTTGAAGAGGACTGTCTGTTTTGTCATTATTTCTAGCCTAGGATTTTGCAAGCTACTGCTCCAACTGGATATTTTCTTTTACAGCCCCCAGAATCTCCTTGGTAATCACAACTGTCATCCTTCTTCACTGTCGGAGTACATGCTAGCTCTTTTACTTGGTACTTTCAGGTACTCTCTTCACATCCTCTGGTTAGTGTTTCTGCTGGCACATGAGATTTCTTCTAGTGATGAGTCTTTTTAGCTGTTAGTGTTCAGATACTGAGGTCAGCTAGCTTATGGGGAGAAGAAATAGCTTCAGTGAGCTTGCTTGTCCCGGCTGTGGTAGCTCATGGTTCACTCAGGGAGGCAGCTGGCACCGATATTGGGCTCAGTGTTGAGGCCTTTCATGTAAAAAATATAATTGTATGTGCTGCACCCTGGAATCTGGGCAGCAGCCAGCACAAGGGTATCTGGGGGGGGAGGAGGGATTGCAATTACAGAGATTAATAGGAGTAAAAACGATTGGCAGTAGAAGAAAGTCTTTCTGTTGACTTACTGCTTGCACTGTTGGTCTAAATTGGGGAGCACCATTGTAAACAAAAAAAACCACAGGGCTTTGGGTCATGGCAAGATGTATTCCGTGTTTGAAGAGGTAACCCCATGAGTAAAGGTTTTTGTCTGGAGCAGATCTACTTCACTCCGAGAAGTTGCACTGTGCTCAGTTTTTGTTTTTTCCTTTTAATCTCAGACAAAAAATATTCTCATTGGATTAACATGCTTATGTGTACAAGGCCTGATTGCCACTCTGGAGTATTGAATGGCACAAAAAAACTCACGCCCTGAAATTTCTGGGCTATTTAGATGGGTACATCTAATGCCTGAAAGTGCAAGTTAGTTTTGCAGCTCTGTAGTGCTCAAGTACCGTTTGGGAGGGAAATTATAAAAGGCCTTGAGAAATGTCCTTCTGTTTGAGTGCACGCTTACCTGACTGTGGTGTAGAAGAGTTAGCATCACTCCACAATATCCCACATGAGAGAAGAGCAGTGTCTCAGAGAGCACAGTGCCAACCATTGATAACTGCTGTCTTTTCATTATCAACCACTGTGCTATTGCATTATTGATTAATGCTG